>NC_041020.1:17174694-17267393 GCF_004193775.1 Glycine soja | reverse complement strand
CTTGAGGGTCCGCACTTAGGCAATTATGAAACATAGCTCCAAACTCGAAGGTGGAGGACACATGAACAGCGCTAGGCAATAACATTCATGGGGCTCCGATCAGGGGGAGAATGGAGGATTGCCTTGAGGGTCCGCACTTAGGCAATATGAAACATAGCTCCAAACTCGAAGATGGAGGACAATGAACAGCGCTAGGCAATACATTCATGGGGCTCCGAAAAAGGGGGAGAATGGAGGATTGCCTTGAGGGTCCGCACTTAGGCAATCATGAAACATAGCTCCAAACTCGAAGGTGGAGGACAAATGAACAGCGCTAGGCAATAACATTCATGGGGCTCCGATCAAGGGGGAGAATGGAGGATTGCCTTGAGGGTCCGCACTTAGGCAATCATGAAACATAGCTCCAAACTCGAAGGTGGAGGACGCATGAACAACGCTAGGCAATAACATTAATGGGGCTCCGAAAAAGGGGAGAATGGAGGATTGCCTTGAGGGTCCACACTTAGGCAATCCTGAAACATAGCTCCAAACTCGAAGGTGGAGGACACATGAACACCGGCTAGGCAATGACCATTCATGGGGCTCCGAAAAAAGGGGAGAATGGAGGATTGCACTAGAGGGTCCGCACGTAGGCAATCATGAAGCATAGCTCCAAACTCGAAGGTGGAGGACATATGAACAGCGGTAGGCAATAACATTCATGGGGCTCCGAAAAAGGGGGAGAATGGAGGATTGCCTTGAGGTTCCGCACTTAGGCAATCATGAAACATAGCTCCAAACTCGAAGGTGGAGGACACATGAACAGCCCTAGGCAATAACATTCATAGGGCTCCGAAAAAGGGGGAGAATGGAGGATTGCCTTGAGGGTCCGCACTTAGGCAGTCATGAAACATAGCTCAAACTCGAAGGTGGAGGACACATGAACACCGCTAGGCAAATGACATTCATGGGGCTCCGAAAAAGGGGGAGAATGGAGGATTTCCTTGAGGGTCCGCACTTAGGCAATTATGAAACATAGCTCCAAACTCGAAGGTGGAGGACACATGAACAGCGCTAGGCAATAACATTCATGGGGCTCCGATCAAGGGGGAGAATGGAGGATTGCCTTGAGGGTCCGCACTTAGGCAATCATGAAACATAGCTCCAAACTCGAAGGTGGAGGACAAATGAATAGTGCTAGGCAATAACATTCATGGGGCTCCGAAAAAGGGGGAGAATGGAGGATTGCCTAGAGGCTGCGCACTTAGGCAATCATGAATCATAGCTCCAAACTCGAAGGTGGAGGACAAATGAACAGTGCTAGGCAATGACATTCATGGGGCTCCGATCAAGGGGGAGAATGGAGGATTGCCTTGAGGGTCCGCACTTAGGCAATCATGAAACATAGCTCCAAACTCGAACGTGGAGGACGCATGAACAACACTAGGCAATAACATTGACGGGGCTCCAAAAAAGGGGGAGAATGGAGGATTGCCTTGAGGGTCCGCACTTAGGCAGTCATGAAACATAGCTCCAAACTCGAAGGTGGAGGACACATGAACACCGCTAGGCAATGACATTCATGGGGCTCCGAAAAAGGGGGAGAATGGAGGATTGCCTTGAGGGTCCGCACTTAGGCAATCATGGAACCTAGCTCCAAACTCGAAGGTGGAGGACACGTGAACATCGCTAGGCAATAACATTAATTGGGCTCCGAAAAAGGGGGAGAATGGAGGATTGCCTTAAGGGTCCACACTTAGGCAATCATGAAACATAGCTCCAATTTCGAAGGTGGAGGACACATGAACACCGCTAGGCAATGACATTCATGGGGCTCCGAAAAAAGGGGAGAATAGAGGATTGCACTAGAGGGTCCGCACGTAGGCAATCATGAATCATAGCTCCAAACTCGAAGGTGGAGGACATATCAGCAGCGCTAGGCAATAACATTCATGGGGCTCCGAAAAAGGGGGAGAATGGAGGATTGCCTTGAGGTTCCGCACTTAGGCAATCATGAAACATAGCTCCAAACTCGAAGGTGGAGGACACATGAACAGCGCTAGGCAATGACATTCATGGGGCTCCGAAAAAGGGGGAGAATGGAGGATTGCCTTGAGGGTCCGCACTTAGGCAGTCATGAAACATAGCTCCAAACTCAAAGGTGGAGGACACATGAACACCGCTAGGCAATGACATTCATGGGGCTCCGAAAAAGGGGGAGAATGGAGGATTGCCTTGAGGGTCCGCACTTAGGCAATTATGAAACATAGCTCCAAACTCGAAGGTGGAGGACACATGAACAGCGCTAGGCAATAACATTCATGGGGCTCCGATCAAGGGGGAGAATGGAGGATTGCCTTGAGGGTCCGCACTTAGGCAATCATGAAACATAGCTCCAAACTCGAAGGTGGAGGACAAATGAGCAGTGCTAGGCAATAACATTCATGGGGCTCCGAAAAAGGGGGAGAATGGAGGATTGCCTTGAGGGTCCGCACTTAGGCAATCATGAAACATAGCTCCAAACTCGAAGGTGGAGGACACATGAACATCGCTAGGCAATAACATTAATGGGGCTCCGAAAAAGGGGGAGAATGGAGGATTGCCTTAAGGGTCCACACTTAGGCAATCATGAAACATAGCTCCAAACTCGAAGGTGGAGGACACATGAACACCGCTAGGCAATGACATTCATGGGGCTCCGAAAAAAGTGGAGAATAGAGGATTGCACTAGAGGGTCCGCACGTAGGCAATCATGAATCATAGCTCCAAACTCGAAGGTGGAGGACATATCAGCAGCGCTAGGCAATAACATTCATGGGGCTCCGAAAAAGGGGGAGAATGGAGGATTGCCTTGAGGTTCCGCACTTAGGCAATCATGAAACATAGCTCCAAACTCGAAGGTGGAGGACACATGAACAGCGCTAGGCAATGACATTCATGGGGCTCCGAAAAAGGGGGAGAATGGAGGATTGCCTTGAGGGTCCGCACTTAGGCAGTCATGAAACATAGCTCCAAACTCAAAGGTGGAGGACACATGAACACCGCTAGGCAATGACATTCATGGGGCTCCGAAAAAGGGGGAGAATGGAGGATTGCCTTGAGGGTCCGCACTTAGGCAATTATGAAACATAACTCCAAACTCGAAGGTGGAGGACACATGAACAGCGCTAGGCAATAACATTCATGGGGCTCCGATCAAGGGGGAGAATGGAGGATTGCCTTGAGGGTCCGCACTTAGGCAATCATGAAACATAGCTCCAAACTCGAAGGTCGAGGACAAATGAATAGTGCTAGGCAATAACATTCATGGGGCTCCGAAAAAGGGGGAGAATGGAGGATTGCCTAGAGGCTGCGCACTTAGGCAATCATGAATCATAGCTCCAAACTCGAAGGTGGAGGACAAATGAACAGTGCTAGGCAATGACATTCATGGGGCTCCGATCAAGGGGGAGAATGGAGGATTGCCTTGAGGGTCCGCACTTAGGCAATCATGAAACATAGCTCCAAACTCGAACGTGGAGGACGCATGAACAACACTAGGCAATAACATTGACGGGGCTCCAAAAAAGGGGGAGAATGGAGGATTGCCTTGAGGGTCCGCACTTAGGCAGTCATGAAACATAGCTCCAAACTCGAAGGTGGAGGACACATGAACACCGCTAGGCAATGACATTCATGGGGCTCCGAAAAAGGGGGAGAATGGAGGATTGCCTTGAGGGTCCGCACTTAGGCAATTATGAAACATAGCTCCAAACTCGAAGGTGGAGGACACATGAACAGCGCTAGGCAATAACATTCATGGGGCTCCGATCAAGGGGGAGAATGGAGGATTGCCTTGAGGGTCCGCACTTAGGCAATCATGAAACATAGCTCCAAACTCGAAGATGGAGGACAAATGAACAGCGCTAGGCAATAACATTCATGGGGCTCCGAAAAAGGGGGAGAATGGAGGATTGCCTTGAGGGTCCGCACTTAGGCAATCATGAAACATAGCTCCAAACTCGAAGGTGGAGGACAAATGAACAGCGCTAGGCAATAACATTCATGGGGCTCCGATCAAGGGGGAGAATGGAGGATTGCCTTGAGGGTCCGCACTTAGGCAATCATGAAACATAGCTCCAAACTCGAAGGTGGAGGACGCATGAACAACGCTAGGCAATAACATTAATGGGGCTCCGAAAAAGGGGGAGAATGGAGGATTGCCTTGAGGGTCCACACTTAGGCAATCCTGAAACATAGCTCCAAACTCGAAGGTGGAGGACACATGAACACCGCTAGGCAATGACATTCATGGGGCTCCGAAAAAAGGGGAGAATGGAGGATTGCACTAGAGGGTCCGCACGTAGGCAATCATGAAGCATAGCTCCAAACTCGAAGGTGGAGGACATATGAACAGCGGTAGGCAATAACATTCATGGGGCTCCGAAAAAGGGGGAGAATGGAGGATTGCCTTGAGGTTCCGCACTTAGGCAATCATGAAACATAGCTCCAAACTCGAAGGTGGAGGACACATGAACAGCCCTAGGCAATAACATTCATAGGGCTCCGAAAAAGGGGGAGAATGGAGGATTGCCTTGAGGGTCCGCACTTAGGCAGTCATGAAACATAGCTCCAAACTCGAAGGTGGAGGACACATGAACACCGCTAGGCAATGACATTCATGGGGCTCCGAAAAAGGGGGAGAATGGAGGATTTCCTTGAGGGTCCGCACTTAGGCAATTATGAAACATAGCTCCAAACTCGAAGGTGGAGGACACATGAACAGCGCTAGGCAATAACATTCATGGGGCTCCGATCAAGGGGGAGAATGGAGGATTGCCTTGAGGGTCCGCACTTAGGCAATCATGAAACATAGCTCCAAACTCGAAGGTGGAGGACAAATGAATAGTGCTAGGCAATAACATTCATGGGGCTCCGAAAAAGGGGGAGAATGGAGGATTGCCTAGAGGCTGCGCACTTAGGCAATCATGAATCATAGCTCCAAACTCGAAGGTGGAGGACAAATGAACAGTGCTAGGCAATGACATTCATGGGGCTCCGATCAAGGGGGAGAATGGAGGATTGCCTTGAGGGTCCGCACTTAGGCAATCATGAAACATAGCTCCAAACTCGAACGTGGAGGACGCATGAACAACACTAGGCAATAACATTGACGGGGCTCCAAAAAAGGGGGAGAATGGAGGATTGCCTTGAGGGTCCGCACTTAGGCAGTCATGAAACATAGCTCCAAACTCGAAGGTGGAGGACACATGAACACCGCTAGGCAATGACATTCATGGGGCTCCGAAAAAGGGGGAGAATGGAGGATTGCCTTGAGGGTCCGCACTTAGGCAATTATGAAACATAGCTCCAAACTCGAAGGTGGAGGACACATGAACAGCGCTAGGCAATAACATTCATGGGGCTCCGATCAAGGGGGAGAATGGAGGATTGCCTTGAGGGTCCGCACTTAGGCAATCATGAAACATAGCTCCAAACTCGAAGATGGAGGACAAATGAACAGCGCTAGGCAATAACATTCATGGGGCTCCGAAAAAGGGGGAGAATGGAGGATTGCCTTGAGGGTCCGCACTTAGGCAATGATGAAACATAGCTCCAAACTCGAAGGTGGAGGACACATGAACAGCGCTAGGCAATAACATTCATGGGGCTCCGATCAAGGGGGAGAATGGAGGATTGCCTTGAGGGTCCGCACTTAGGCAATCATGAAACATAGCTCCAAACTCGAAGGTGGAGGACGCATGAACAACGCTAGGCAATAACATTAATGGGGCTCCGAAAAAGGGGGAGAATGGAGGATTGCCTTGAGGGTCCACACTTAGGCAATCATGAAACATAGCTCCAAACTCGAAGGTGGAGGACACATGAACACCGCTAGGCAATGACATTCATGGGGCTCCGAAAAAAGGGGAGAATGGAGGATTGCACTAGAGGGTCCGCACGTAGGCAATCATGAAGCATAGCTCCAAACTCGAAGGTGGAGGACATATGAACAGCGGTAGGCAATAACATTCATGGGGCTCCGAAAAAGGGGGAGAATGGAGGATTGCCTTGAGGTTCCGCACTTAGGCAATCATGAAACATAGCTCCAAACTCGAAGGTGGAGGACACAGGAACAGCCCTAGGCAATAACATTCATGGGGCTCCGAAAAAGGGGGAGAATGGAGGATTGCCTTGAGAGTCCGCACTTAGGCAGTCATGAAACATAGCTCCAAACTCGAAGGTGGAGGACACATGAACACCGCTAGGCAATGACATTCATGGGGCTCCGAAAAAGGGGGAGAATGGAGGATTTCCTTGAGGGTCCGCACTTAGGCAATTATGAAACATAGCTCCAAACTCGAAGGTGGAGGACACATGAACAGCGCTAGGCAATAACATTCGTGGGGCTCCGATCAAGGGGGAGAATGGAGGATTGCCTTGAGGGTCCGCACTTAGGCAATCATGAAACATAGCTCCAAACTCGAAGGTGGAGGACAAATGAAAAGTGCTAGGCAATAACATTCATGGGGCTCCGAAAAAGGGGGAGAATGGAGGATTGCCTTGAGGGTCCGCACTTAGGCAATCATGAAACATAGCTCCAAACTCGAAGGTGGAGGACGCATGAACAACACTAGGCAATAACATTGACGGGGCTCCAAAAAAGGGGGAGAATGGAGGATTGCCTTGAGGGTCCGCACTTAGGCAATCATTAAACATAGCTCCAAACTCGAAGGTGGAGGACATATGAACAGCGCTAGGCAATGACATTCATGGGGCTCCGAAAAAGGGGGAGAATGGAGGATTGCCTTGAGGGTCCGCACTTAGGCAATTATGAAACATAGCTCCAAACTCGAAGGTGGAGGACACATGAACAGCGCTAGGCAATAACATTCATGGGGCTCCGATCAAGGGGGTGAATGGAGGATTGCCTTGAGGGTCCGCACTTAGGCAATCATGAAACATAGCTCCAAACTCGAAGGTGGAGGACACATGAACAGCGCTAGGCAATAACATTCATGGAGCTCCGAAAAAGGGGGAGAATGGAGGATTGCCTTGAGGGTCCGCACTTAGGCAATCATGAAACATAGCTCCAAACTCGAAGGTGGAGGACACATGAACAGCGCTAGGCAATAACATTCATGCGGCTCCGAAAAAGGGGGATAATGGAGGATTGCCTTGAGGGTCCACACTTAGGCAATCATGAAACATAGCTCCAAACTCGAAGGTGGAGTACACATGAACAGCGCTAGGCAATAACATTCATGGGGCTCCGAAAAAGGGGGAGAATGGAGAATTGCCTTGAGGGTCCGCACTTAGGCAATCATGAAAAATAGCTCCAAACTCGAAGGTCGAGGACAAATGAACAGCGCTAGGCAATAACATTCATGGGGCTCCGAAAAAGGGGGAGAATGGAGGATTGCCTTGAGGGTCCGCACTTAGGCAATCATGAAACATAGCTCCAAACTCGAAGGTGGAGGACACATGAACAACGCTAGGCAATGACATTCATGGTGCTCCGAAAAAAGGGCAGAATGGAGAATTTCCTTGAGGGTCCCCACTTAGGCAATCATGAAACATAGCTCCAAACTCGAAGGTGGAGGACAAATGAACAGCGCTAGGCAGTAACATTCATGGGGCTCCGAAAAAGGGGGAGAATGGAGGATTGCCTTGAGGGTCCGCACTTAGGCAGTCATGAAACATAGCTCCAAACTCGAAGGTGGAGGACACATGAACACCGCTAGGCAATGACATTCATGGGGCTCCGAAAAAGGGGGAGAATGGAGGATTTCCTTGAGGGTCCGCACTTAGGCAATTATGAAACATAGCTCCAAACTCGAAGGTGGAGGACACATGAACAGCGCTAGGCAATAACATTCATGGGGCTCCGATCAAGGGGGAGAATGGAGGATTGCCTTGAGGGTCCGCACTTAGGCAATCATGAAACATAGCTCCAAACTCGAAGGTGGAGGACAAATGAAAAGTGCTAGGCAATAACATTCATGGGGCTCCGAAAAAGGGGGAGAATGGAGGATTGCCTTGAGGGTCCGCACTTAGGCAATCATGAAACATAGCTCCAAACTCGAAGGTGGAGGACACATGAACAACACTAGGCAATAACATTGACGGGGCTCCAAAAAAGGGGGAGAATGGAGGATTGCCTTGAGGGTCCGCACTTAGGCAATCATTAAACATAGCTCCAAACTCGAAGGTGGAGGACATATGAACAGCGCTAGGCAATGACATTCATGGGGCTCCGAAAAAGGGGGAGAATGGAGGATTGCCTTGAGGGTCCGCACTTAGGCAATTATGAAACATAGCTCCAAACTCGAAGGTGGAGGACACATGAACAGCGCTAGGCAATAACATTCATGGGGATCCGATCAAGGGGGTGAATGGAGGATTGCCTTGAGGGTCCGCACTTAGGCAATCATGAAACATAGCTCCAAACTCGAAGGTGGAGGACACATGAACAGCGCTAGGCAATAACATTCATGGAGCTCCGAAAAAGGGGGAGAATGGAGGATTGCCTTGAGGGTCCGCACTTAGGCAATCATGAAACATAGCTCCAAACTCGAAGGTGGAGGACACATGAACAGCGCTAGGCAATAACATTCATGCGGCTCCGAAAAAGGGGGAGAATGGAGGATTGCCTTGAGGGTCCACACTTAGGCAATCATGAAACATAGCTCCAAACTCGAAGGTGGAGTACACATGAACAGCGCTAGGCAATAACATTCATGGGGCTCCGAAAAAGGGGGAGAATGGAGAATTGCCTTGAGGGTCCGCACTTAGGCAATCATGAAAAATAGCTCCAAACTCGAAGGTCGAGGACAAATGAACAGCGCTAGGCAATAACATTCATGGGGCTCCGAAAAAGGGGGAGAATGGAGGATTGCCTTGAGGGTCCGCACTTAGGCAATCATGAAACATAGCTCCAAACTCGAAGGTGGAGGACGCATGAAAAGCGCTAGGCAATAACATTCATGGGGCTCCAAAAAAGGGGGAGAATGGAGGATTGCCTTGAGGGTCTGCACTTAGGCAATCATGAAACATAGCACCAAACTCGAAGGTGGAGGACACATGAACAACGCTAGGAAATAACATTCATGGGGCTCCGAAAAAGGGGGAGAATGGAGAATTGCCTTGAGGGTCCGCACTTAGGCAATCATGAAACATAGCTCCAAACTCGAAGGTGGAGCACACATGAACAGCGCTAGGCAGTAACATTCATGTGGCTCCGTAAAAGTGTGAGAATGGAGGATTTGCTTGAGGGTCCGCACTTAGGCAATCATGAAACATAGCTCCAAACTTGAAGGTGGAGGACACATGAACAGCGCTAGGCAATATTATTCATGGGGCTCCGAAAAAGTTGAGAATGGAGGATTGCCTTGAGGGTCCACACTTCGGCAATCATGAAACATAGCTCCAAACTCGAAGGTGGAGGACACATGAACAGCGCTAGGCAATAACATTCATGGGGCTCCGAAAAAGGGGGAGAATTGAGGATTGCCTTGAGGGTCCGCACTTAGGCAATCATGTAACATAGCTCCAAACTCGAAGGTGGAGGACACATGAACAACGCTAGGAAATGACATTCATGGGGCTCCAAAAAAGGGGGAGAATGGAGGGTTGCACTTAAGGGTCCAGACTTAGGAAATCATGAAGCATAGCTCCAAACTCGAAGGTGGAGGACACATGAACAGCGCTAGGCAATAACATTCATGGGGCTCCGAAAAAAAGGGAGAATGGAGGAATGCACTTGAGGGTCCACACTTAGGCAATCATGAAGCATATCTCCAAACTCGAAGGTGGAGGACAGATGAACAGCGCTAGGCAATGACATTCATGGGGCTCTGAAAAAAGGGGAGAATGGAGGATTGCACTTGAGGGTCCACACTTAGGAAATCATGAAGCATAGCTCCAAACTCGAAGGTGGAGGACACATGAACAACGCTAGGCAATGACATTCATGGTGCTCCGAAAAAAGGGCAGAATGGAGAATTTCCTTGAGGGTCCCCACTTAGGCAATCATGAAACATAGCTCCAAACTCGAAGGTGGAGGACAAATGAACAGCGCTTGGAAATAACATTCATGGGGCTCCGAAAAAGGGGGAGAATGGAGGATTGCCTTGATGGTCCGCACTTAGGCAATCATGAATCATAGCTCCAAACTCGAAGGTAGAGGACGCATGAACAGCGCTAGGCAATAACATTCATGGGGCTCCGAAAAAGGGGGAGAATGGAGGATTGCCTTGAGGGTCCGCACTTAGGCAATCATGAAACATAGCTCCAAACTCGAAGGTGGAGGACATATGAACAGCGGTAGGCAATAACATTCATGGGGCTCCGAAAAAGGGGGAGAATGGAGGATTGCCTTGAGGTTCCGCACTTAGGCAATCATGAAACATAGCTCCAAACTCGAAGGTGGAGGACACATGAACAGCGCTAGGCAATAACATTCATGGGGCTCCGAAAAAGGGGGAGAATGGAGGATTGCCTTGAGGGTCCGCACTTAGGCAGTCATGAAACATAGCTCCAAACTCGAAGGTGGAGGACACATGAACACCGCTAGGCAATGACATTCATGGGGCTCCGAAAAAGGGGGAGAATGGAGGATTGCCTTGAGGGTCCGCACTTAGGCAATTATGAAACATAACTCCAAACTCGAAGGTGGAGGACACATGAACAGCGCTAGGCAATAACATTCATGGGGCTCCGAAAAAGGGGGAGAATGGAGGATTGCCTTGAGGGTCCGCACTTAGGCAATCATGAAACATAGCTCCAAACTCGAAGGTGGAGGACGCATGAAAAGCGCTAGGCAATAACATTCATGGGGCTCCAAAAAAGGGGGAGAATGGAGGATTGCCTTGAGGGTCCGCACTTAGGCAATCATGAAACATAGCACCAAACTCGAAGGTGGAGGACACATGAACAACGCTAGGAAATAACATTCATGGGGCTCCGAAAAAGGGGGAGAATGGAGAATTGCCTTGAGGGTCCGCACTTAGGCAATCATGAAACATAGCTCCAAACTCGAAGGTGGAGCACACATGAACAGCGCTAGGCAGTAACATTCATGTGGCTCCGTAAAAGTGTGAGAATGGAGGATTTGCTTGAGGGTCCGCACTTAGGCAATCATGAAACATAGCTCCAAACTCGAAGGTGGAGGACGCATGAACAACACTAGGCAATAACATTGACGGGGCTCCGAAAAAGGGGGAGAATGGAGGATTGCCTTGATGGTCCGCACTTAGGCAATCATTAAACATAGCTCCAAACTCGAAGGTGGAGCACACAAGAACAGCGCTAGGCAATAACATTCATGGGGCTTCGAAAAAGGGGGAGAATGGAGAATTGCCTTGAGGGTCCGCACTTAGGCAATCATGAAACATAGCTCCAAACTCGAAGGTGGAGGACAAATGAACAGTGCTAGGCAATAACATTCATGGGGCTCCGAAAAAGGGGGAGAATGGAGGATTGCCTTGAGGGTCCGCACTTAGGCAATCATGAAACATAGCTCCAAACTTAAAGGTGGAGGACGCATGAACAACACTAGGCAATAACATTGACGGGGCTCCAAAAAAGGGGGAGAATGGAGGATTGCCTTGAGGGTCCGCACTTAGGCAATCATGAAACATAGCACCAAACTCGAAGGTGGAGGACACATGAACAGCGCTAGGAAATAACATTCATGGGGCTCCGAAAAAGGGGGAGAATGGAGAATTGCCTTGAGGGTCCGCACTTAGGCAATGATGAAACATAGCTCCAAACTCGAAGGTGGAGCACACATGAACAGCGCTAGGCAGTAACATTCATGTGGCTTCGTAAAAGTGTGAGAATGGAGGATTTGCTTGAGGGTCCGCACTTAGGCAATCATGAAACATAGCTCCAAACTTGAAGGTGGAGGACACATGAACAACGCTAGGCACTAACATTCATGGGGCTCCGAAAAAGTTGAGAATGGAGGATTGCCTTGAGGGTCCACACTTCGGCAATCATCAAACATAGCTCCAAACTCGAAGGTGGAGGACACATGAACAGCGCTAGGCAATAACATTCATGGGGCTCCGAAAAAGGGGGAGAATGGAGGATTGCCTTGAGGGTCCGCACTTAGGCAATCATGTAACATAGCTCCAAACTCGAAGGTGGAGGACACATGAACACCGCTAGGCAATGACATTCATGGGGCTCCGAAAAAGGGGGAGAATGGAGGATTGCCTTGAGGGTCCGCACTTAGGCAATTATGAAACATAACTCCAAACTCGAAGGTGGAGGACAAATGAACAGTGCTAGGCAATAACATTCGTGGGGCTCCGAAAAAGGGGGAGAATGGAGGATTGCCTTGAGGGTCCGCACTTAGGCAATCATGAAACATAGCTCCAAACTCAAAGGTGGAGGACGCATGAACAACACTAGGCAATAACATTGACGGGGCTCCAAAAAAGGGGGAGAATGGAGGATTGCCTTGAGGGTCCGCACTTAGGCAATCATGAAACATAGCACCAAACTCGAAGGTGGAGGAAACATGAACAGCGCTAGGAAATAACATTCATGGGGCTCCGAAAAAGGGGGAGAATGGAGAATTGCCTTGAGGGTCCGCACTTAGGCAATCATGAAACATAGCTCCAAACTCGAAGGTGGAGCACACATGAACAGCGCTAGGCAGTAACATTCATGTGGCTTCGTAAAAGTGTGAGAATGGAGGATTTGCTTGAGGGTCCGCACTTAGGCAATCATGAAACATAGCTCCAAACTTGAAGGTGGAGGACACATGAACAGCGCTAGGCACTAACATTCATGGGGCTCCGAAAAAGGGGGAGAATGGAGGATTGCCTTGAGGGTCCGCACTTAGGCAATTATGAAACATAACTCCAAACTCGAAGGTGGAGGACACATGAACAGCGCTAGGCAATAACATTCATGGGGCTCCGATCAAGGGGGAGAATGGAGGATTGCCTTGAGGGTCCGCACTTAGGCAATCATGAAACATAGCTCCAAACTCGAAGGTGGAGGACAAATGAACAGTGCTAGGCAATAACATTCATGGGGCTCCGAAAAAGGGGGAGAATGGAGGATTGCCTTGAGGGTCCGCACTTAGGCAATCATGAAACATAGCTCCAAACTCGAAGGTGGAGGACGCATGAACAACACTAGGCAATAACATTGACGGGGCTCCAAAAAAGGGGGAGAATGGAGGATTGCCTTGAGGGTCCGCACTTAGGCAATCATTAAACATAGCTCCAAACTCGAAGGTGGAGCACACAAGAACAGCGCTAGGCAATAACATTCATGGGGCTTCGAAAAAGGGGGAGAATGGAGAATTGCCTTGAGGGTCCGCACTTAGGCAATCATGAAACATAGCTCCAAACTCGAAGGTGGAGGACAAATGAACAGTGCTAGGCAATAACATTCATGGGGCTCCGAAAAAGGGGGAGAATGGAGGATTGCCTTGAGGGTCCGCACTTAGGCAATCATGAAACATAGCTCCAAACTTAAAGGTGGAGGACGCATGAACAACACTAGGCAATAACATTGACGGGGCTCCAAAAAAGGGGGAGAATGGAGGATTGCCTTGAGGGTCCGCACTTAGGCAATCATGAAACATAGCACCAAACTCGAAGGTGGAGGACACATGAACAGCGCTAGGAAATAACATTCATGGGGCTCCGAAAAAGGGGGAGAATGGAGAATTGCCTTGAGGGTCCGCACTTAGGCAATGATGAAACATAGCTCCAAACTCGAAGGTGGAGCACACATGAACAGCGCTAGGCAGTAACATTCATGTGGCTTCGTAAAAGTGTGAGAATGGAGGATTTGCTTGAGGGTCCGCACTTAGGCAATCATGAAACATAGCTCCAAACTTGAAGGTGGAGGACACATGAACAACGCTAGGCACTAACATTCATGGGGCTCCGAAAAAGTTGAGAATGGAGGATTGCCTTGAGGGTCCACACTTCGGCAATCATCAAACATAGCTCCAAACTCGAAGGTGGAGGACACATGAACAGCGCTAGGCAATAACATTCATGGGGCTCCGAAAAAGGGGGAGAATGGAGGATTGCCTTGAGGGTCCGCACTTAGGCAATCATGTAACATAGCTCCAAACTCGAAGGTGGAGGACACATGAACACCGCTAGGCAATGACATTCATGGGGCTCCGAAAAAGGGGGAGAATGGAGGATTGCCTTGAGGGTCCGCACTTAGGCAATTATGAAACATAACTCCAAACTCGAAGGTGGAGGACAAATGAACAGTGCTAGGCAATAACATTCGTGGGGCTCCGAAAAAGGGGGAGAATGGAGGATTGCCTTGAGGGTCCGCACTTAGGCAATCATGAAACATAGCTCCAAACTCAAAGGTGGAGGACGCATGAACAACACTAGGCAATAACATTGACGGGGCTCCAAAAAAGGGGGAGAATGGAGGATTGCCTTGAGGGTCCGCACTTAGGCAATCATGAAACATAGCACCAAACTCGAAGGTGGAGGAAACATGAACAGCGCTAGGAAATAACATTCATGGGGCTCCGAAAAAGGGGGAGAATGGAGAATTGCCTTGAGGGTCCGCACTTAGGCAATCATGAAACATAGCTCCAAACTCGAAGGTGGAGCACACATGAACAGCGCTAGGCAGTAACATTCATGTGGCTTCGTAAAAGTGTGAGAATGGAGGATTTGCTTGAGGGTCCGCACTTAGGCAATCATGAAACATAGCTCCAAACTTGAAGGTGGAGGACACATGAACAGCGCTAGGCACTAACATTCATGGGGCTCCGAAAAAGTTGAGAATGGAGGATTGCCTTGAGGGTCCACACTTCGGCAATCATGAAACATAGCTCCAAACTCGAAGGTGGAGGACATATGAACAGCGGTAGGCAATAACATTCATGGGGCTCCGAAAAAGGGGGAGAATGGAGGATTGCCTTGAGGTTCCGCACTTAGGCAATCATGAAACATAGCTCCAAACTCGAAGGTGGAGGACACATGAACAGCGCTAGGCAATAACATTCATGGGGCTCCGAAAAAGGGGGAGAATGGAGGATTGCCTTGAGGGTCCGCACTTAGGCAGTCATGAAACATAGCTCCAAACTCGAAGGTGGAGGACACATGAACAGCGCTAGGCAATGACATTCATGGGGCTCCGAAAAAGGGGGAGAATGGAGGATTGCCTTGAGGGTCCGCACTTAGGCAATTATGAAACATAACTCCAAACTCGAAGGTGGAGGACACATGAACAGCGCTAGGCAATAACATTCATGGGGCTCCGATCAAGGGGGAGAATGGAGGATTGCCTTGAGGGTCCGCACTTAGGCAATCATGAAACATAGCTCCAAACTCGAAGGTGGAGGACAAATGAACAGTGCTAGGCAATAACATTCATGGGGCTCCGAAAAAGGGGGAGAATGGAGGATTGCCTTGAGGGTCCGCACTTAGGCAATCATGAAACATAGCTCCAAACTCGAAGGTGGAGGACGCATGAACAACACTAGGCAATAACATTGACGGGGCTCCAAAAAAGGGGGAGAATGGAGGATTGCCTTGAGGGTCCGCACTTAGGCAATCATTAAACATAGCTCCAAACTCGAAGGTGGAGGACACATGAACAGCGCTAGGCAATAACATTCATGGGGCTCCGAAAAAGGGGGAGAATGGAGGATTGCCTTGAGGGTCCGCACTTAGGCAATCATGAAACATAGCTCCAAACTCGAAGGTGGAGCACACAAGAACAGCGCTAGGCAATAACATTCATGGGGCTTCGAAAAAGGGGGAGAATGGAGAATTGCCTTGAGGGTCCGCACTTAGGCAATCATGAAACATAGCTCCAAACTCGAAGGTGGAGGACAAATGAACAGTGCTAGGCAATAACATTCATGGGGCTCCGAAAAAGGGGGAGAATGGAGGATTGCCTTGAGGGTCCGCACTTAGGCAATCATGAAACATAGCTCCAAACTCAAAGGTGGAGGACGCATGAACAACACTAGGCAATAACATTGACGGGGCTCCAAAAAAGGGGGAGAATGGAGGATTGCCTTGAGGGTCCGCACTTAGGCAATCATGAAACATAGCACCAAACTCGAAGGTGGAGGACACATGAACAGCGCTAGGAAATAACATTCATGGGGCTCCGAAAAAGGGGGAGAATGGAGAATTGCCTTGAGGGTCCGCACTTAGGCAATCATGAAACATAGCTCCAAACTCGAAGGTGGAGCACACATGAACAGCGCTAGGCAGTAACATTCATGTGGCTCCGTAAAAGTGTGAGAATGGAGGATTTGCTTGAGGGTCCGCACTTAGGCAATCATGAAACATAGCTCCAAACTTGAAGGTGGAGGACACATGAACAGCGCTAGGCACTAACATTCATGGGGCTCCGAAAAAGTTGAGAATGGAGGATTGCCTTGAGGGTCCACACTTCGGCAATCATCAAACATAGCTCCAAACTCGAAGGTGGAGGACACATGAACAGCGCTAGGCAATAACATTCATGGGGCTCCGAAAAAGGGGGAGAATGGAGGATTGCCTTGAGGGTCCGCACTTAGGCAATCATGTAACATAGCTCCAAACTCGAAGGTGGAGGACACATGAACAACGCTAGGAAATGACATTCATGGGGCTCCAAAAAAAGGGGAGAATGGAGGGTTGCACTTAAGGGTCCAGACTTAGGAAATCATGAAGCATAGCTCCAAACTCGAAGGTGGAGGACACATGAACAGCGCTAGGCAATAACATTCATGGGGCTCCGAAAAAAAGGGAGAATGGAGGAATGCACTTGAGGGTCCACACTTAGGCAATCATGAAGCATATCTCCAAACTCGAAGGTGGAGGACAGATGAACAGCGTTAGGCAATGACATTCATGGGGCTCTGAAAAAAGGGAAGAATGGAGGATTGCACTTGAGGGTCCACACTTAGGAAATCATGAAGCATAGCTCCAAACTCGAAGGTGGAGGACACATGAACAACGCTAGGCAATGACATTCATGGTGCTCCGAAAAAAGGGGAGAATGGAGAATTTCCTTGAGGGTCCCCACTTAGGAAATCATGAAACATAGCTCCAAACTCGAAGGTGGAGGACAAATGAACAGCGCTAGGAAATAACATTCATGGGGCTCCGAAAAAGGGGGAGAATGGAGGATTGCCTTGATGGTCCGCACTTAGGCAATCATGAATCATAGCTCCAAACTCGAAGGTAGAGGACGCATGAACAGCGCTAGGCAATAACATTCATGGGGCTCCGAAAAAAGGGGAGAATGGAGGATTGCCTTGAGGGTCCGCACTTAGGCAATCATGAAACATAGCACCAAACTCGAAGGTGGAGGACACATGAACAGCGCTAGGCAATAACATTCATGCGGCTCCAAAAAAGGGGGAGAATGGAGAATTGCCTTAAGGGTCCGCACTTAGGCAATCATGAAACATAGCACCAAACTCGAAGGTGGAGGACGCATGAACAGCGCTACGCAATAACATTCATGGGGCTTCGAAAAAGGGGGAAAATGGAGAATTGCCTTGAGGGTCCGCACTTAGGCAATCATGAAACATAGCACCAAACTCGAAGGTGGAGGACACATGAACAGCGCTAGGAAATAACATTCATGGGGCTCCGAAAAAGGGGGAGAATGGAGAATTGCCTTGAGGGTCCGCACTTAGGCAATCATGAAACATAGCTCCAAACTCGAAGGTGGAGCACACATGAACAGCGCTAGGCAGTAACATTCATGTGGCTCCGTAAAAGTGTGAGAATGGAGGATTTGCTTGAGGGTCCGCACTTAGGCAATCATGAAACATAGCTCCAAACTTGAAGGTGGAGGACACATGAACAGCGCTAGGCACTAACATTCATGGGGCTCCGAAAAAGTTGAGAATGGAGGATTGCCTTGAGGGTCCACACTTCGGCAATCATCAAACATAGCTCCAAACTCGAAGGTGGAGGACACATGAACAGCGCTAGGCAATAACATTCATGGGGCTCCGAAAAAGGGGGAGAATGGAGGATTGGCTTGAGGGTCCGCACTTAGGCAATCATGTAACATAGCTCCAAACTCGAAGGTGGAGGACACATGAACAACGCTAGGAAATGACATTCATGGGGCTCCAAAAAAAGGGGAGAATGGAGGGTTGCACTTAAGGGTCCAGACTTAGGAAATCATGAAGCATAGCTCCAAACTCGAAGGTGGAGGACACATGAACAGCGCTAGGCAATAACATTCATGGGGCTCCGAAAAAAAGGGAGAATGGAGGAATGCACTTGAGGGTCCACACTTAGGCAATCATGAAGCATATCTCCAAACTCGAAGGTGGAGGACAGATGAACAGCGTTAGGCAATGACATTCATGGGGCTCTGAAAAAAGGGAAGAATGGAGGATTGCACTTGAGGGTCCACACTTAGGAAATCATGAAGCATAGCTCCAAACTCGAAGGTGGAGGACACATGAACAACGCTAGGCAATGACATTCATGGTGCTCCGAAAAAAGGGGAGAATGGAGAATTTCCTTGAGGGTCCCCACTTAGGAAATCATGAAACATAGCTCCAAACTCGAAGGTGGAGGACAAATGAACAGCGCTAGGAAATAACATTCATGGGGCTCCGAAAAAGGGGGAGAATGGAGGATTGCCTTGATGGTCCGCACTTAGGCAATCATGAATCATAGCTCCAAACTCGAAGGTAGAGGACGCATGAACAGCGCTAGGCAATAACATTCATGGGGCTCCGAAAAAGGGGGAGAATGGAGGATTGCCTTGAGGGTCCGCACTTAGGCAATCATGAAACATAGCACCAAACTCGAAGGTGGAGGACACATGAACAGCGCTAGGCAATAACATTCATGCGGCTCCAAAAAAGGGGGAGAATGGAGAATTGCCTTGAGGGTCCGCACTTAGGCAATCATGAAACATAGCTCCAAACTCGAAGGTGGAGCACACATGAACAGCGCTGGGCAATAACATTCATGGGGCTCCGAAAAAGTGTGAGAATGGAGGATTGCCTTGAGGGTCCGCACTTAGGCAATCATGAAACATAGCTCCAAACTCGAAGGTGGAGCACACATGAAGAGCGCTGGGCAATAACATTCATGGGGCTCCGAAAAAGTGTGAGAATGGAAGATTGCCTTGAGGGTCCGCACTTAGGCAATCATGAAACATAGCTCCAAACTCGAAGGTGGAGGACAGATGAACAGCGCTAGGCAATGACATTCATGGGGCTCCGAAAAAAGGGGAGAATGGAGGATTGCACTTGAGGGTCCACACTTAGGCAATCATGAAGCATAGCGCCAAACTCGAAGGTGGAGGACACATGAACAACGCTAGGCAATGACATTCATGGTGCTCCGAAAAAGGGGGAGAATGGAGAATTTCCTTGAGGGTCCCCACTTAGGCAATCATGAAACATAGCTCCAAACTCGAAGGTGGAGGACAAATGAACAGCGCTAGGAAATAACATTCATGGGGCTCCGAAAAAGGGGGAGAATGGAGGATTGCCTTGAGGGTCCGCACTTAGGCAATCATGAATCATAGCTCCAAACTCGAAGGTGGAGGACGCATGAACAACGCTAGGCAATAACATTCATGGGGCTCCGAAAAAGGGGGAGAATGGAGGATTGCCTTGAGGGTCCGCACTTAGGCAATCATGAAACATAGCACCAAACTCGAAGGTGGAGGACGCATGAACAGCGCTACGCAATAACATTCATGGGGCTCCGAAAAAGGGGGAGAATGGAGAATTGCTTTGAGGGTCCGCACTTAGGCAATCATGAAACATAGCTCTAAACTAGAAGGTGGAGCACACATGAACAGTGCTGGGCAATAGCATTTATGGGGCTCCGAAAAATGGGGCGAATGGAGGATTGCACTTGAGGGTCCACACTTAGGAAATCATGAAGCATAGCTCCAAACTCGAAGGTGGAGGACACATGAACAGCGCTAGGCAATGACATTCATGGGGATCCGAAAAAAGGGGAGAATGGAGGATTGCACTTGATGGTCCACACTTAGGCAATCATGAAACATAGCTCCAAACTCGAAGGTCGAGGACGCATGAACAACACTAGGCAATAACATTCATGGGGCTTCGAAAAAGGGGGAGAATGGAGGATTGCCTTGAGGGTCCGCACTTAGGCAATCATGAAACATAGCACCAAACTCGAAGGTGGAGGACACAGGAACACCGCTAGGCAATAACATTGATGGGGCTCCGAAAAAGGGGGAGAATGGAGAATTGCCTTGAGGGTCCGCACTTAGGCAATCATGAAACATAGCTCCAAACTCGAAGGTGGAGCACACATGAACAGCGCTGGGCAATAACATTCATGGGGCTCCGAAAAAGTGTGAGAATGGAGGATTGCCTTGAGGGTCCGCACTTAGGCAATCATGAAACATAGCTCCAAACTCGAAGGTGGAGCACACATGAAGAGCGCTGGGCAATAACATTCATGGGGCTCCGAAAAAGTGTGAGAATGGAGGATTGCCTTGAGGGTCCGCACTTAGGCAATCATGAAACATAGCTCCAAACTCGAAGGTGGAGCACACATGAAGAGCGCTGGGCAATAACATTCATGGGGCTCCGAAAAAGTGTGAGAATGGAGGATTGCCTTGAGGGTCCGCACTTAGGCAATCATGAATCATAGCTCCAAACTCGAAGGTGGAGGACGCATGAACAACGCTAGGCAATAACATTCATGGGGCTCCGAAAAAGGGGGAGAATGGAGGATTGCCTTGAGGGTCCGCACTTAGGCAATCATGAAACATAGCACCAAACTCGAAGGTGGAGGACGCATGAACAGCGCTACGCAATAACATTCATGGGGCTCCGAAAAAGGGGGAGAATGGAGGATTGCCTTGAGGGTCCGCACTTAGGCAATCATGAAACATAGCTCCAAACTCGAAGGTGGTGGACACATGAACAGCGCTAGGCAACGACATTCATGGGGCTCCGAAAAAAGGGGCGAATGGAGGATTGCACTTGAGGGTCCACACTTAGGAAATCATGAAGCATAGCTCCAAACTCGAAGGTGGAGGACACATGAACAGCGCTAGGCAATAACATTCATGGGGCTCCAAAAAAGGGGGAGAATGGAGGATTGCCTTGAGGGTCCACACTTAGGCAATCATGAAACATAGCTCCAAACTCGAAGGTGGTGGACACATGTACAGCGCTAGGCAACAACATTCATGGGGCTCCGAAAAAAGGGGCGAATGGAGGATTGCACTTGAGGGTCCACACTTAGGAAATCATGAAGCATAGCTCCAAACTCGAAGGTGGAGGACACATGAACAGCGCTAGGCAATGACATTCATGGGGATCCGAAAAAAGGGGAGAATGGAGGATTGCACTTGATGGTCCACACCTAGGCAATCATGAAACATAGCTCCAAACTCGAAGGTCGAGGACGCATGAACAACACTAGGCAATAACATTCATGGGGCTCTGAAAAAGGGGGAGAATGGAGAATTGCCTTGAGGGTCCGCACTTAGGCAATCACGAAGCATAGCACCAAACTCGAAGGTGGAGCACACATGAACAGCGCTGGGCAATAACATTCATGGGGCTCCGAAAAAGTGTGAGAATAGAGGATTGCCTTGAGGGTCCACACTTAGGCAATCATGAATCATAGCTCCAAACTCGAAGGTGGAGGCAAATGAACAGTGCTAGGCAATAACATTCATGGGGCTCCGAAAAAGGGGGAGAATGGAGATTTGCCTTGAGGGTCCGCACTTAGGCAATCATGAAACATAGCTCCAAACTCGAAGGTGGAGCACACATGAGCAGCGCTAGGCAATAACATTCATGGGGCTCCGAAAAAAGGGGAGAATTGAGGATTGCACTTGAGGGTCCACACTTAGGCAATCATGAAGCATAGCACCAAACTCGAAGGTGGAGGACAGATGAACAACGCTAGGCAATAACATTCATGGGGCTCCGAAAAAGTGTGAGAATGGAGGATTGCCTTGAGGGTCCACACTTAGGCAATCATGAAACATAGCTCCAAACTTGAAGGTGGAGGACACATGAACAGCGCTAGGCAATAACATTCATGGGGCTCCGAAAAAGTGTGAGAATGGAGGATTGCCTTGAGGGTCCACACTTAGCCAATCATGAAACATAGCTTTAAACTTGAAGGTGGAGGACACATGAACAGCACTAGGCAATAACATTCATGGGGCTCCGAAAAAGTGTGAAAATGGAGGATTGCCTGGAGGGTCCACTGTTAGGCAATCATGAAACATAGCTCCAAACTCGAAGGTGGAGGACACATGAACAGCGCTAGGCAATAACTTTCATGGGGCTCCGAAAAAAGGGGAGAATGGAGGATTGCACTTGAGGGTCCACACTTAGGCAATCATGAAGCATAGCTCCAAACTCGAAGGTGGAGGACAGATGAACAGCGCTAGGCAATGACATTCATGGGGCTCCGAAAAAAGGGGAGAATGGAGGATTGCACTTGAGGGTCCACACTTAGGCAATCATGAAGCATAGGTCCAAACTCGAAGGTGGAGGACACATGAACAACGCTAGGCAATGACATTCATGGTGCTCCGAAAAAGGGGGAGAATGGAGAATTTCCTTGAGTGTCCCCACTTAGGCAATCATGAAACATAGCTCCAAACTCGAAGGTGGAGGACAAATGAACAGCGCTAGGAAATAACATTCATGGGGCTCCAAAAAAGGGGGAGAATGGAGGATTGCCTTGAGGGTCCGCACTTAGGCAATCATGAAACATAGCTCCAAACTCGAAGGTGGAGGACGCATGAACAACATTAGGCAATAACATTCACGGGGCTCCAAAAAAGGGGGAGAATGGAGAATGCCTTGAGGGTCCGCACTTAGGCAATCATGAAACATAGCACCAAACTCGAAGGTGGAGCACGCATGAATAGCGCTACGCAATAACATTCATGGGGCTCCGAAAAAGGGGGAGAATGGAGAATTGCCTTGAGGGTCCGCACTTAGGCAATCATGAAACATAGCTCTAAACTCGAAGGTGGAGCACACATGAACAGCGCTGGGCAATAACATTCATGGGGCTCCGAAAAAGTGTGAGAATGGAGGATTGCCTTGAGGGTCCGAACTTAGGCAATCATGAAACATAGCTCCAAACTCGAAGGTGGAGGACACATGAACAGCGCTAGGCAATAACATTCATGGGGCTCCGAAAAAGTGTGAGAATGGAGGATTGCCTTGAGGGTCCACAATTAGGCAATCATGAAACATAGCTCCAAACTCGAAGGTGGAGCACACATGAACAGCGCTGGGCAATAACATTCATGGGGCTCCGAAAAAGTGTGAGAATGGAGGATTGCCTTGAGGGTCCACACTTAGGCAATTATG
Source organism: Glycine soja (assembly GCF_004193775.1). Classification (NCBI taxonomy): domain Eukaryota; kingdom Viridiplantae; phylum Streptophyta; class Magnoliopsida; order Fabales; family Fabaceae; genus Glycine; species Glycine soja. The sequence goes on along the minus strand of NC_041020.1, from coordinate 17,244,106 downwards.
AATCATAGCTCCAAACTCGAAGGTGGAGGCAAATGAACAGCGCTAGGCAATAACATTCATGGGGCTCCGAAAAAGGGGGAGAATGGAGAATTGCCTTGAGGGTCCGTACTTAGGCAATCATGAAACATAGCTCCAAACTCGAAGGTGGAGCACACATGAACAGCGCTACGCGATAACATTCATGGGGCTCCGAAAAAAGGGGAGAATGGAGGATTGCACTTGAGGGTCCACACTTAGGCAATCATGAAGCATAGCTCCAAACTCGAAGGTGGAGGACAGATGAACAGCGCTAGGCAATGACATTCATGGGGCTCCGAAAAAAGGGGAGAATGGAGGATTGCACTTGACGGGCCACACTTAGGCAATCATGAAGCATAGCTCCAAACTCGAAGGTGGAGGACAGATGAACAACGCTAGGCAATAACATTCATGGGGCTCCGAAAAAGTGTGAGAATGGAGGATTGCCTTGAGGGTCCACACTTAGGCAATCATGAAACATAGCTTCAAACTTGAAGGTGGAGGACACATGAACAGCGCTAGGCAATAACATTCATGGGGCTCCGAAAAAGTGTGAAAATGGAGGATTGCCTTGAGGGTCCGCACTTAGGCAATCATGAAACATAGCTCTAAACTCGAAGGTGGAGCACACATGAACAGCGCTGGGCAATAACATTCATGGGGCTCCGAAAAAGTGTGAGAATGGAGGATTGCCTTGAGGGTCCGCACTTAGGCAATCATGAAACATAGCTCCAAACTTGAAGGTGGAGGACACATGAACAGCGCTAGGCAATAACATTCATGGGGCTCCCAAAAAGTGTGAGAATGGAGGATTGCCTTGAGGGTCCACAATTAGGCAATCAAGAAACATAGCTCCAAACTCGAAGGTGGAGGACAGATGAACAGCGCTAGGCAATGACATTCATGGGGCTCCGAAAAAAGGGGAGAATGGAGGATTGCACTTGAGGGTCCACACTTAGGCAATCCTGAAGCATAGCTCCAAACTCGAAGGTGGAGGACAGATGAACAACGCTAGGCAATAACATTCATGGGGATCCGAAAAAGGGGGAGAATGGAGGATTGCCTTGAGGGTCCGCACTTAGGCAATCATGAAACATAGCACCAAACTCGGAAGTGGAGGACGCATGAACAGCGCTACGCAATAACATTCATGGGGCTCCGAAAAAGGGGGAGAATGGAGAATTGCCTTGAGGGTCCGCACTTAGGCAATCATGAAACATAGCTCCAAACTCGAAGGTGGAGCACACATGAACAGCGCTAGGCAATAACATTCATGGGGCTCCGAAAAAAGGGGAGAATGGAGGATTGCACTTGAAGGTCCACACTTAGGCAATCATGAAGCATAGCTCCAAACTCGAAGGTGGAGGACAGATGAACAACGCTAGGCAATAACATTCATGGGGCTCCGAAAAAGTGTGAGAATGGAGGATTGCCTTGAGGGTCCACACTTAGGCAATCATGAAACATAGCTCCAAACTTGAAGGTGGAGGACACATGAACAGCGCTAGGCAATAACATTCATGGGGCTCCGAAAAAGTGTGAAAATGGAGGATTGCCTTGAGGGTCCACACTTAGGCAATCATGAAACATAGCTCCAAACTCGAAGGTGGAGGACACATGAACAGCGCAAGGCAATAACTTTCATGGGGCTCTAAAAAAAGGGGAGAATGGAGGATTGCACTTGAGGGTCCACACTTAGGCAATCATGAAGCATAGCTCCAAACTCGAAGGTGGAGGACAGATGAACAGCGCTAGGCAATGACATTCATGGGGCTCCGAAAAAAGGGGAGAATGGAGGATTGCACTTGAGGGTCCACACTTAGGCAATCATGAAGCATAGCTCCAAACTCGAAGGTGGAGGACACATGAACAACGCTAGGCAATGACATTCATGGTGCTCCGAAAATGGGGGAGATTGGAGAATTTCCTTGAGGGTCCCCACTTAGGCAATCATGAAACATAGCTCCAAACTCGAAGGTGGAGGACAAATGAACAGCGCTAGGAAATAACATTCATGGGGATCCAAAAAAGGGGGAGAATGGAGGATTGCCTTGAGGGTCCGCACTTAGGCAATCATGAAACATAGCTCCAAACTCGAAGGTGGAGGACGCATGAACAACACTAGGCAAAAACATTCATGGGGCTCCAAAAAATGGGGAGAATGGAGGATTGCCTTGAGGGTCCACACTTAGGAAATCATGGAGCATAGCTCCAAACTCGAAGGTGGAGGACACATGAACAGCGCTAGGCAATGACATTCATGGGGATCCGAAAAAAGGGGAGAATGAAGGATTGCACTTGATGGTCCACACTTAGGCAATCATGAAACATAGCTCCAAACTCGAAGGTGGAGGACACATGAACAACGCTAGGCAATGACATTCATGGTGCTCCGAAAATGGGGGAGAATGGAGAATTTCCTTGAGGGTCCCCACTTAGGCAGTCAAGAAACATAGCTCCAAACTCGAAGGTGGAGGACAAATGAACAGCGCTAGGAAATAACATTCATGGGGCTCCAAAAAAGGGGGAGAATGGAGGATTGCCTTGAGGGTCCCCACTTAGGCAATCATGAAACATAGCTCCAAACTCGAAGGTGGAGGACGCATGAACAACACTAGGCAATAACATTCATGGGGCTCCAAAAAAGGGGGAGAATGGAGGATTGCCTTGAGGGTCCGCACTTAGGCAACATGTAACATAGCTCCAAACTCGAAGGTGGAGGACACATGAACAACGCTAGGAAATGACATTCATGGGGCTCCGAAAAAAGGGGAGAATGGAGGGTTGCACTTGAGGGTCCAGACTTAGGAAATCATGAAGCATAGCTCCAAACTCGAGCTGGAGGACACATGAACAACGCTAGTCAATAACTTTCATAGGGCTCCGAAAAAAGGGGAGAATGGAGGATTGCACTTGAGGGTCCACACTTAGGCAATCATGAAGCATAGCTCCAAACTCGAAGGTGGAGGACAGATGAACAGCGCTAGGCAATGACATTCATGGGGCTCCGAAAAAAGGGGAGAATGGAGGATTGCACTTGAGGGTCCACACTTAGGCAATCATGAAGCATAGCTCCAAACTCGAAGGTGGAGGACACATGAACAACGCTAGGCAATGACATTCATGGTGCTCCGAAAAAGGGGGAGAATGGAGAATTTCCTTGAGGGTCCCCACTTAGGCAATCATGAAACATAGCTCCAAACTCAAAGGTGGAGGACAAATGAACAGCGCTAGGAAATAACATTCATGGGGCTCCAAAAAAGGGGGAGAATGGAGGATTGCCTTGAGGGTCCGCACTTAGTCAATCATGAAACATAGCACCAAACTCGTAGGTGGAGGACACATGAACAGCGCTAGGAAATAACATTCATTGGGCTCCGAAAAAGGGGGAGAATGGAGGATTGCCTTGAGGGTCCGCACTTAGGCAATTATGAAACATAGCTCCAAACTAGAAGGTGGAGGACGCATGAACAACACTAGGCAATAACATTCATGGGGCTCCAAAAAAGGGGGAGAATGGAGGATTGCCTTGAGGGTCCGCACTTAGGCAATCATGAAACATAGCTCCAAACTCGAAGGTGGAGGACGCATGAACAGCGCTACGCAATAACATTCATGGGGCTCCGAAAAAGGGGGAGAATGGAGAATTGCCTTGAGGGTCCGCACTTAGGCAATCATGAAACATAGCTCTAAACTCGAAGGTGGAGCACACATGAACAGCGCTGGGCAATAACATTCATGGGGCTCCGAAAAAGTGTGAGAATGGAGGATTGCCTTGAGGGTCCGCCCTTAGGCAATCATGAAACATAGCTCCAAACTCGAAGGTGGAGGACACATGAACAGCGCTTGGCAATAACATTCATGGGGCTCCGAAAAAGTGTGAGAATGGAGGATTGCCTTGAGGGTCCACAATTAGGCAATCATGAAACATAGCTCCAAACTCGAAGGTGGAGGACACATGAACAGCGCTGGGTAATAACATTCATTGGGCTCCGAAAAAGGGGGAGAATGGGGGATTGCCTTGAGGGTCCGCACCTAGGCAATCATCAAGCATAGCTCCAAACTCGAAGGTGGAGGACGCATGAACAGCGCTAGGCAATAACATTCATGGGGCTCCGAAAAAGGGGGAGAATGGAGGATTGCCTTGAGGGTCCGCACTTAGGCAATCATGAAACATAGCTCCAAACTCGAAGGTGGAGGACGCATGAACAACACTAGGCAATAACATTCATGGGGCTCCAAAAAAGGGGGAGAATGGAGGATTGCCATGCGGGTCCGCACTTAGGCAATCATGAAACATAGCTCCAAACTCGAAGGTGGAGGACGCATGAACAACACTAGGCAATAACATTCACGGGGCTCCAAAAAAGGGGGAGAATGGAGGATTGCCTTGAGGGTCCGCACTTAGGCAATCATGAAACATAGCTCCAAACTCGAAGGTGGAGGACGCATGAACAACACTAGGCAATAACATTCATGGGGCTCCTAAAAAGGGGGAGAATGGAGAATTGCCTTGAGGGTCCGCACTTAGGCAATCATGAAACATAGCTCTAAACTCGAAGGTGGAGCACACATGAACAGCGCTGCGCAATAACATTCATGGGGCTCCGAAAAAGTGTGAGAATGGAGGATTGCCTTGAGGGTCCGCACTTAGGCAATCATGAAACATAGCTCCAAACTCGAAGGTGGAGGACACATGAAAAGCGCTAGGCAATAACATTCATGGGGCTCCGAAAAAGTGTGAGAATGGAGGATTGCCTTGAGGGTCCACAATTAGGCAATCATGAAACATAGCTCCAAACTCGAAGGTGGAGGACACATGAATAGCGCTGGGCAATAACATTCATGGGGCTCCGAAAAAGTGTGAGAATGGAGGATTGCCTTGAGGGTCCGCACTTAGGCAATCATGAAACATAGCTCCAAACTCGAAGGTGGAGGACACATGAACAGCGCTAGGCAATAACATTCATGGGGCTCCGAAAAAGTGTGAGAATGGAGGATTGCCTTGAGGGTCCACAATTAGGTAATCATGAAACATAGCTCCAAACTCGAAGGTGGAGGACACATGAACAACGCTGGGCAATAACATTCATGGGGCTCCGAAAAAGGGGGAGAATGGGGGATTGCCTTGAGGGTCCGCACCTAGGCAATCATCAAACATAGCTCCAAACTCGAAGGTGGAGGACGCATGAACAGCGCTAGGCAATAACATTCACGGGGCTCCGAAAAAGGGGGAGAATGGAGGATTGCCTTGAGGGTCCGCACTTAGGCAATCATGAAACATAGCTCCAAACTCGAAGGTGGAGGACGCATGAACAACACTAGGCAATAACATTCATGGGGCTCCAAAAAAGGGGGAGAATGGAGGATTGCCATGCGGGTCCGCACTTAGGCAATCATGAAACATAGCTCCAAACTCGAAGGTGGAGGACGCATGAACAACACTAGGCAATAACATTCACGGGGCTCCAAAAAAGGGGGAGAATGGAGGATTGCCTTGAGGGTCCGCACTTAGGCAATCATGAAACATAGCTCCAAACTCGAAGGTGGAGGACGCATGAACAACACTAGGCAATAACATTCATGGGGCTCCTAAAAAGGGGGAGAATGGAGGATTGCCTTGAGGGTCCGCACTTAGGCAATCATGAAACATAGCACCAAACTCGAAGGTGGAGGACACATGAACAGCGCTAGGAAATAACATTCATGGGGCTCTGAAAAAGGGGGAGAATGGAGAATTGCCTTGAGGGTCCGCACTTAGGCAATCATGTAACATAGCTCCAAACTCGAAGGTGGAGGACACATGAACAACGCTAGGAAATGACATTCATGGGGCTCCGAAAAAAGGGGAGAATGGAGGGTTGCACTTGAGGGTCCAGACTTAGGAAATCATGAAGCATAGCTCCAAACTCGAAGGTGGAGGACACATGAACAGCGCTAGGCAATAACATTCATGGGGCCCCGAAAAAAAGGGAGAATGGAGGAATGCACTTGAGGGTCCACACTTAGGCAATCATGAAGCATATCTCCAAACTCGAAGGTGGAGGACAGATGAACAGCGCTAGGCAATGACATTCATGGGGCTCTGAAAAAAGAGGAGAATGGAGGATTGCACTTGAGGGTCCACACTTAGGAAATCATGAAGCATAGATCCAAACTCGAAGGTGGAGGACACATGAACAACGCTAGGCAATGACATTCATGGTGCTCCGAAAAAGGGGGAGAATGGAGAATTTCCTTGAGGGTCCCCACTTAGGCAATCATGAAACATAGCTCCAAACTCGAAGGTGGAGGACAAATGAACAGCGCTAGGAAATAACATTCATTGGGCTCCGAAAAAGGGGGAGAATGGAGGATTGCCTTGAGGGTCCGCACTTAGGCAATCATGAAACATAGCACCAAACTCGAAGGTGGAGGACACAGGAACACCGCTAGGCAATAACATTCATGGGGCTCCGAAAAAGGGGGAGAATGGAGAATTGCCTTGAGGGTCCGCACTTAGGCAATTATGAAACATAGCTCCAAACTCGAAGGTGGAGCACACATCAACAGCGCTGGGCAATAACATTCATGGGGCTCCGAAAAAGTGTGAGAATACAGGATTGCCTTGAGGGTCCGCACTTAGGCAATCATGAAACATAGCTCCAAACTCGAAGGTGGAGGACACATGAACAGCGCTAGGCAATAACATTCATGGGGCTCCGAAAAAGTGTGAAAATGGAGGATTGCCTTGAGGGTCCACACTTAGGCAATCATGAAACATAGCTCCAAACTCGAAGGTGGAGGACACATGAACAGCGCTAGGCAATAACATTCATGGGGCTCCGTAAAAAAGGGGAGAATGGAGGATTGCACTTGAGGGTCCACACTTAGGCAATCATGAAGCATAGCTCCAATCTCGAAGGTGGAGGACAGATGAACAGCGCTAGGCAATGACATTCATGGGGCTCCGAAAAAAGGGGAGAATGGAGGATTGCACTTGAGGGTCCACACTTAGGCAATCATGAAGCATAGCTCCAAACTCGAAGGTGGAGGACACATGAACAACGCTAGGCAATGACATTCATGGTGCTCCGAAAAAGGGGGAGAATGGAGAATTTCCTTGAGGGTCCCCACTTAGGCAATCATGAAACATAGCTCCAAACTCGAAGGTGGAGGACAAATGAACAGCGCTAGGAAATAACATTCATGGGGCTCCGAAAAAGGGGGAGAATGGAGGATTGCCTTGAGGGTCCGCACTTAGGCAATCATGAATCATAGCTCCAAAGTCGAAGGTGGACGACGCATGAACAACGCTAGGCAATAACATTCATGGGGCTCCGAAAAAGGGGGAGAATGGAGGATTGCCTTGAGGGTCCGCACTTAGGCAATCATGAAACATAGCACCAAACTCGAAGGTGGAGGACGCATGAACAGCGCTACGCAATAACATTCATGGGGCTCCGAAAAAGGGGAAGAATGGAGAATTGGCTTGAGGGTCCGCACTTAGGCAATCATGAAACATAGCTCCAAACTCGAAGGTGGAGCACACATGAACAGCGCTGGGCAATAACATTCATGGGGCTCCGAAAAAGTGTGAGAATGGAGGATTGCCTTGAGGGTCCGCACTTAGGCAATCATGAAACATAGCTCCAAACTCGAAGGTGGAGGACACATGAACACGCTAGGCAATAACATTCATGGGGCTCCGAAAAAGTGTGAGAATGGAGGATTGCCTTGAGGGTCCACAATTAGGCAATCATGAAACATAGCTCCAAACTCGAAGGTGGAGGACACATGAACAGCGCTAGGCAATAACATTCATGGGGCTCCGAAAAAGGAGGAGAATGGAGGATTGCCTTGAGGGTCCGCACTTAGGCAATCATGAAGCATAGCTCCAATCTCGAAGGTGGAGGACAGATGAACAGCGCTAGGCAATGACATTCATGGGGCTCCGAAAAAAGGGGAGAATGGAGGATTGCACTTGAGGGTCCACACTTAGGCAATCATGAAGCATAGCTCCAAACTCGAAGGTGGAGGACACATGAACAACGCTAGGCAATGACATTCATGGTGCTCCGAAAAAGGGGGAGAATGGAGAATTTCCTTGAGGGTCCCCACTTAGGCAATCATGAAACATAGCTCCAAACTCGAAGGTGGAGGACAAATGAACAGCGCTAGGAAATAACATTCATGGGGCTCCGAAAAAGGGGGAGAATGGAGGATTGCCTTGAGGGTCCGCACTTAGGCAATCATGAATCATAGCTCCAAAGTCGAAGGTGGACGACGCATGAACAACGCTAGGCAATAACATTCATGGGGCTCCGAAAAAGGGGGAGAATGGAGGATTGCCTTGAGGGTCCGCACTTAGGCAATCATGAAACATAGCACCAAACTCGAAGGTGGAGGACGCATGAACAGCGCTACGCAATAACATTCATGGGGCTCCGAAAAAGGGGAAGAATGGAGAATTGGCTTGAGGGTCCGCACTTAGGCAATCATGAAACATAGCTCCAAACTCGAAGGTGGAGCACACATGAACAGCGCTGGGCAATAACATTCATGGGGCTCCGAAAAAGTGTGAGAATGGAGGATTGCCTTGAGGGTCCGCACTTAGGCAATCATGAAACATAGCTCCAAACTCGAAGGTGGAGGACACATGAACAGCGCTAGGCAATAACATTCATGGGGCTCCGAAAAAGTGTGAGAATGGAGGATTGCCTTGAGGGTCCACAATTAGGCAATCATGAAACATAGCTCCAAACTCGAAGGTGGAGGACACATGAACAGCGCTAGGCAATAACATTCATGGGGCTCCGAAAAAGGAGGAGAATGGAGGATTGCCTTGAGGGTCCGCACTTAGGCAATCATGAAACATAGCTCCAAACTCGAAGGTGGAGCACACATGAACAGCGCTGGGCAATAACATTCATGGGGCTCCGTAAAAAAGGGGAGAATGGAGGATTGCACTTGAGGGTCCACACTTAGGCAATCATGAAGCATAGCTCCAATCTCGAAGGTGGAGGACAGATGAACAGCGCTAGGCAATGACATTCATGGGGCTCCGAAAAAAGGGGAGAATGGAGGATTGCACTTGAGGGTCCACACTTAGGCAATCATGAAGCATAGCTCCAAACTCGAAGGTGGAGGACACATGAACAACGCTAGGCAATGACATTCATGGTGCTCCGAAAAAGGGGGAGAATGGAGAATTTCCTTGAGGGTCCCCACTTAGGCAATCATGAAACATAGCTCCAAACTCGAAGGTGGAGGACAAATGAACAGCGCTGGGAAATAACATTCATGGGGCTCCGAAAAAGGGGGAGAATGGAGGATTGCCTTGAGGGTCCGCACTTAGGCAATCATGAATCATAGCTCCAAACTCGAAGGTGGACGACGCATGAACAGCGCTAGGCAATAACATTCATGGGGCTCCGAAAAAGGGGGAGAATGGAGGATTGCCTTGAGGGTCCGCACTTAGGCAATCATGAAACATAGCACCAAACTCGAAGGTGGAGGACGCATGAACAGCGCTACGCAATAACATTCATGGGGCTCCGAAAAAGGGGAAGAATGGAGAATTGGCTTGAGGGTCCGCACTTAGGCAATCATGAAACATAGCTCCAAACTCGAAGGTGGAGCACACATGAACAGCGCTGGGCAATAACATTCATGGGGCTCCGAAAAAGTGTGAGAATGGAGGATTGCCTTGAGGGTCCGCACTTAGGCAATCATGAAACATAGCTCCAAACTCGAAGGTGGAGGACACATGAACAGCGCTAGGCAATAACATTCATGGGGCTCCGAAAAAGTGTGAGAATGGAGGATTGCCTTGAGGGTCCACAATTAGGCAATCATGAAACATAGCTCCAAACTCGAAGGTGGAGGACACATGAACAGCGCTAGGCAATAACATTCATGGGGCCCCGAAAAAAAGGGAGAATGGAGGAATGCACTTGAGGGTCCACACTTAGGCAATCATGAAGCATATCTCCAAACTCGAAGGTGGAGGACAGATGAACAGCGCTAGGCAATGACATTCATGGGGCTCTGAAAAAAGAGGAGAATGGAGGATTGCACTTGAGGGTCCACACTTAGGAAATCATGAAGCATAGATCCAAACTCGAAGGTGGAGGACACATGAACAACGCTAGGCAATGACATTCATGGTGCTCCGAAAAAGGGGGAGAATGGAGAATTTCCTTGAGGGTCCCCACTTAGGCAATCATGAAACATAGCTCCAAACTCGAAGGTGGAGGACAAATGAACAGCGCTAGGAAATAACATTCATTGGGCTCCGAAAAAGGGGGAGAATGGAGGATTGCCTTGAGGGTCCGCACTTAGGCAATCATGAAACATAGCACCAAACTCGAAGGTGGAGGACACAGGAACACCGCTAGGCAATAACATTCATGGGGCTCCGAAAAAGGGGGAGAATGGAGAATTGCCTTGAGGGTCCGCACTTAGGCAATCATGAAACATAGCTCCAAACTCGAAGGTGGAGCACACATCAACAGCGCTGGGCAATAACATTCATGGGGCTCCGAAAAAGTGTGAGAATACAGGATTGCCTTGAGGGTCCGCACTTAGGCAATCATGAAACATAGCTCCAAACTCGAAGGTGGAGGACACATGAACAGCGCTAGGCAATAACATTCATGGGGCTCCGAAAAAGTGTGAAAATGGAGGATTGCCTTGAGGGTCCACACTTAGGCAATCATGAAACATAGCTCCAAACTCGAAGGTGGAGGACACATGAACAGCGCTAGGCAATAACATTCATGGGGCTCCGTAAAAAAGGGGAGAATGGAGGATTGCACTTGAGGGTCCACACTTAGGCAATCATGAAGCATAGCTCCAATCTCGAAGGTGGAGGACAGATGAACAGCGCTAGGCAATGACATTCATGGGGCTCCGAAAAAAGGGGAGAATGGAGGATTGCACTTGAGGGTCCACACTTAGGCAATCATGAAGCATAGCTCCAAACTCGAAGGTGGAGGACACATGAACAACGCTAGGCAATGACATTCATGGTGCTCCGAAAAAGGGGGAGAATGGAGAATTTCCTTGAGGGTCCCCACTTAGGCAATCATGAAACATAGCTCCAAACTCGAAGGTGGAGGACAAATGAACAGCGCTAGGAAATAACATTCATGGGGCTCCGAAAAAGGGGGAGAATGGAGGATTGCCTTGAGGGTCCGCACTTAGGCAATCATGAATCATAGCTCCAAAGTCGAAGGTGGACGACGCATGAACAACGCTAGGCAATAACATTCATGGGGCTCCGAAAAAGGGGGAGAATGGAGGATTGCCTTGAGGGTCCGCACTTAGGCAATCATGAAACATAGCACCAAACTCGAAGGTGGAGGACGCATGAACAGCGCTACGCAATAACATTCATGGGGCTCCGAAAAAGGGGAAGAATGGAGAATTGGCTTGAGGGTCCGCACTTAGGCAATCATGAAACATAGCTCCAAACTCGAAGGTGGAGCACACATGAACAGCGCTGGGCAATAACATTCATGGGGCTCCAAAAAAGTGTGAGAATGGAGGATTGCCTTGAGGGTCCGCACTTAGGCAATCATGAAACATAGCTCCAAACTCGAAGGTGGAGGACACATGAACAGCGCTAGGCAATAACATTCATGGGGCTCCGAAAAAGTGTGAGAATGGAGGATTGCCTTGAGGGTCCACAATTAGGCAATCATGAAACATAGCTCCAAACTCGAAGGTGGAGGACACATGAACAGCGCTAGGCAATAACATTCATGGGGCTCCGAAAAAGGAGGAGAATGGAGGATTGCCTTGAGGGTCCGCACTTAGGCAATCATGAAACATAGCTCCAAACTCGAAGGTGGAGCACACATGAACAGCGCTGGGCAATAACATTCATGGGGCTCCGTAAAAAAGGGGAGAATGGAGGATTGCACTTGAGGGTCCAAACTTAGGCAATCATGAAGCATAGCTCCAATCTCGAAGGTGGAGGACAGATGAACAGCGCTAGGCAATGACATTCATGGGGCTCCGAAAAAAGGGGAGAATGGAGGATTGCACTTGAGGGTCCACACTTAGGCAATCATGAAGCATAGCTCCAAACTCGAAGGTGGAGGACACATGAACAACGCTAGGCAATGACATTCATGGTGCTCCGAAAAAGGGGGAGAATGGAGAATTTCCTTGAGGGTCCCCACTTAGGCAATCATGAAACATAGCTCCAAACTCGAAGGTGGAGGACACATGAACAGCGCTAGGCAATAACATTCATGGGGCTCCGAAAAAGGAGGAGAATGGAGGATTGCCTTGAGGGTCCGCACTTAGGCAATCATGAAACATAGCTCCAAACTCGAAGCTGGAGGACACATGAACAGCGCTAGGCAATGACATTCATGGGGCTCCGAAAAAAGGGGCGAATGGAGCATTGCACTTGAGGGTCCACACTTACGAAATCATGCAGCATAGCTCCAAACTCGAAGGTGGAGGACACATGAACAGCGCTAGGCAATGACATTCATGGGGATCCGAAAAAAGGGGAGAATGAAGGATTGCACTTGATGGTCCACACTTAGGCAATCATGAAACATAGCTCCAAACTCGAAGGTCGAGGACGCATGAAAAAACTAGGCAATAACATTCATGGGGCTCCGAAAAAGGGGGAGAATGGAGAATTGCCTTGAGGGTCCGCACTTAGGCAATCATGAAACATAGCTCCAAACTCGAAGGTGGAGGAGACATGAACAGCGCTAGGCAATAACATTCATGGGGCTCCGAAAAAGTGTGAGAATGGAGGATTGCCTTGAGGGTCCACACTTAGGCAATCATGAAACATAGCTCCAAACTCGAAGGTGGAGGACACATGAACAGCGCTAGGCAATAACATTCATGGGGCTCCGAAAAAGGGGGAGAATGGAGGATTGCCTTGAGGGTCCGCACTTAGGCAATCATGAAACATAGCACCAAACTCGAAGGTGGAGGACGCATGAACAAGGCTACGCAATAACATTCATGGGGCTCCGAAAATGGGGGAGAATGGAGGATTGCCTTGAGGGTCCGCACTTAGGCAATCATGAAACATAGCTCCAAACTCGAAGCTGGAGGACACATGAACAGCGCTAGGCAATGACATTCATGGGGCTCCGAAAAAGGAGGAGAATGGAGGATTGCCTTGAGGGTCCGCACTTAGGCAATCATGAAACATAGCTCCAAACTCGAAGCTGGAGGACACATGAACAGCGCTAGGCAATGACATTCATGGGGCTCCGAAAAAAGGGGCGAATGGAGCATTGCACTTGAGGGTCCACACTTACGAAATCATGCAGCATAGCTCCAAACTCGAAGGTGGAGGACACATGAACAGCGCTAGGCAATGACATTCATGGGGATCCGAAAAAAGGGGAGAATGAAGGATTGCACTTGATGGTCCACACTTAGGCAATCATGAAACATAGCTCCAAACTCGAAGGTCGAGGACGCATGAAAAAACTAGGCAATAACATTCATGGGGCTCCGAAAAAGGGGGAGAATGGAGAATTGCCTTGAGGGTCCGCACTTAGGCAATCATGAAACATAGCTCCAAACTCGAAGGTGGAGGAGACATGAACAGCGCTAGGCAATAACATTCATGGGGCTCCGAAAAAGTGTGAGAATGGAGGATTGCCTTGAGGGTCCACACTTAGGCAATCATGAAACATAGCTCCAAACTCGAAGGTGGAGGACACATGAACAGCGCTAGGCAATAACATTCATGGGGCTCCGAAAAAGGGGGAGAATGGAGGATTGCCTTGAGGGTCCGCACTTAGGCAATCATGAAACATAGCACCAAACTCGAAGGTGGAGGACGCATGAACAAGGCTACGCAATAACATTCATGGGGCTCCGAAAATGGGGGAGAATGGAGGATTGCCTTGAGGGTCCGCACTTAGGCAATCATGAAACATAGCTCCAAACTCGAAGCTGGAGGACACATGAACAGCGCTAGGCAATGACATTCATGGGGCTCCGAAAAAAGGGGGAGAATGGAGAATTGCCTTGAGGGTCCACACTTAGGCAATCATGAAACATAGCTCCAAACTAGAAGGTGGAGGACACATGAACAGCGCTAGGCAATAACATTCATGGGTCTCCGAAAAAGGGGGAGAATGGAGGATTGCCTTGAGGGTCCGCACTTAGGCAATCATGAAACATAGCTCCAAACTCGAAGCTGGAGGACACATGAACAGCGCTAGGCAATGACATTCATGGGGCTCCGAAAAAAGGGGCGAATGGAGGATTGCACTTGAGGGTCCACACTTAGGAAATCATGCAGCATAGCTCCAAACTCGAAGGTGGAGGACACATGAACAGCGCTAGGCAATGACATTCATGGGGCTCTGAAAAAAGGGGCGAATGGAGGATTGCACTTGAGGGTCCACACTTAGGAAATCATGCAGCATAGCTCCAAACTCGAAGGTGGAGGACACATGAACAGCGCTAGGCAATGACATTCATGGGGCTCCGAAAAAAGGGGCGAATGGAGGATTGCACTTGAGGGTCCACACTTAGGAAATCATGCAGCATAGCTCCAAACTCGAAGGTGGAGGACACATGAACAGCGCTAGGCAATGACATTCATGGGGATCCGAAAAAAGGGGAGAATGAAGGATTGCACTTGATGGTCCACACATAGGCAATCATGAAACATAGCTCCAAACTCGAAGGTCGAGGACGCATGAACAACACTAGGCAATAACATTCATGGGGCTCCGAAAAAGGGGGAGAATGGAGAATTGCCTTGAGGGTCCGCACTTAGGCAATCATGAAACATAGCTCCAAACTCGAAGGTGGAGGACACATGAACAGCGCTAGGCAATAACATTCATGGGGCTCCGAAAAAGTGTGAGAATGGAGGATTGCCTTGAGGGTCCACAATTAGGCAATCATGAAACATAGCTCCAAACTCGAAGGTGGAGGACACATGAACAGCGCTAGGCAATAACATTCATGGGTCTCCGAAAAAGGGGGAGAATGGAGGATTGCCTTGAGGGTCCGCACTTAGGCAATCATGAAACATAGCTCCAAACTCGAAGCTGGAGGACACATGAACAGCGCTAGGCAATGACATTCATGGGGCTCCGAAAAAAGGGGCGAATGGAGGATTGCACTTGAGGGTCCACACTTAGGAAATCATGCAGCATAGCTCCAAACTCGAAGGTGGAGGACACATGAAAAGCGCTAGGCAATGACATTCATGGGGATCCGAAAAAAGGGGAGAATGAAGGATTGCACTTGATGGTCCACACTTAGGCAATCATGAAACATAGCTCCAAACTCGAAGGTTGAGGACGCATGAACAACACTAGGCAATAACATCATGGGGCTCCGAAAAAGGGGGAGAATGGATAATTGCCTTGAGGGTCCGCCCTTAGGCAATCATGAAACATAGCTCCAAACTCGAAGGTGGAGGACACATGAACAGCGCTAGGCAATAACATTCATGGGGCTCCGAAAAAGTGTGAGAATGGAGGATTGCCTTGAGGGTCCACACTTAGGCAATCATGAAACATAGCTCCAAACTCGAAGGTGGAGGACACATGAACAGCGCTAGGCAATAACATTCATGGGGCTCCGAAAAAGGGGGAGAATGGAGGATTGCCTTGAGGGTCCACACTTAGGCAATCATGAAACATAGCTCCAAACTCGAAGGTGGTGGACACATGAACAGCGCTAGGCAATAACATTCATGGGGCTCCGAAAAAGTGTGAGAATGGAGGATTGCCTTGAGGGTCCACAATTAGGCAATCATGAAACATAGCTCCAAACTCGAAGGTGGAGGACACATGAACAGCGCTAGGCAATAACATTCATGGGGCTCCGAAAAAGGGGGAGAATGGAGGATTGCCTTGAGGGTCCGCACTTAGGCAATCATGAAACATAGCACCAAACTCGAAGGTGGAGGACGCATGAACAGTGATACGCAATAACATTCATGGGGCTCCGAAAATGGGGGAGAATGGAGGATTGCCTTGAGGGTCCGCACTTAGGCAATCATGAAACATAGCACCAAACTCGAAGGTGGAGGACGCATGAACAGCGCTACGCAATAACATTCATGGGGCTCCGAAAAAGGGGGAGAATGGAGAATTGCCTTGAGGGTCCACACTTAGGCAATCATGAAACATAGCTCCAAACTCGAAGGTCGAGGACGCATGAACAACACTTGGCAATAACATTCATGGGGCTTCGAAAAAGGGGGAGAATGGAGAATTGCCTTGAGGGTCCGCACTTAGGCAATCATGAAACATAGCTCCAAACTCGAAGGTGGAGGACACATGAACAGCGCTAGGCAATAACATTCATGGGGCTCCGAAAAAGTGTGAGAATGGAGGATTGCCTTGAGGGTCCACACTTAGGCAATCATGAAACATAGCTCCAAACTCGAAGGTGGAGGACACATGAACAGCGCTAGGCAATAACATTCATGGGGCTCCGAAAAAGGGGGAGAATGGAGGATTGCCTTGAGGGTCCACACTTAGGCAATCATGAAACATAGCTCCAAACTCGAAGGTGGTGGACACATGAACAGCGCTAGGCAATAACATTCATGGGGCTCCGAAAAAGTGTGAGAATGGAGGATTGCCTTGAGGGTCCACAATTAGGCAATCATGAAACATAGCTCCAAACTCGAAGGTGGAGGACACATGAACAGCGCTAGGCAATAACATTCATGGGGCTCCGAAAAAGGGGGAGAATGGAGGATTGCCTTGAGGGTCCGCACTTAGGCAATCATGAAACATAGCACCAAACTCGAAGGTGGGGGACGCATGAACAGTGCTACGCAATAACATTCATGGGGCTCCGAAAATGGGGGAGAATGGAGGATTGCCTTGAGGGTCCGCTCTTAGGCAATCATGAAACATAGCACCAAACTCGAAGGTGGAGGACGCATGAACAGCGCTACGCAATAACATTCATGGCGCTCCGAAAAAGGGGGAGAATGGAGAATTGCCTTGAGGGTCGACACTTAGGCAATCATGAAACATAGATCCAAACTCGAAGGTGGAGCACACATGAACAGCGCTGGGCAATAACATTCATGGGGCTCCGAAAAAGTGTGAGAATGGAGGATTGCCTTGAGGGTCCACACTTAGGCAATCATGAAACATAGCTCCAAACTCGAAGGTGGAGGACACATGAACAGCGCTAGGCAATAACATTCATGGGGCTCCGAAAAAGGGGGAGAATAGAGGATTTCCTTGAGGGTCCACACTTAGGCAATCATGAAACATAGCTCCAAACTCGAAGGTGGAGGACACATGAACAGCGCTAGGCAATAACATTCATGGGGCTCCGAAAAAGTGTGAGAATGGAGGATTGCCTTGAGGGTCCACCCTTAGGCAATCATGAAACATAGCTCCAAACTCGAAGGTGGAGGACACATGAACAGCGCTAGGCAATAACATTCATGGGGCTCCGAAAAAGGGGGAGAATGGAGGATTGCCTTGAGGGTCCACACTTAGGCAATCATGAAACATAGCTCCAAACTCGAAGGTGGTGGACACATGAACAGCGCTAGGCAATAACATTCATGGGGCTCCGAAAAAGTGTGAGAATGGAGGATTGCCTTGAGGGTCCACAATTAGGCAATCATGAAACATAGCTCCAAACTCGAAGGTGGAGGACACATGAACAGCGCTAGGCAATAACATTCATGGGGCTCCGAAAAAGGGGGAGAATGGAGAATTGCCTTGAGGGTCCACACTTAGGCAATCATGAAACATAGCTCCAAACTCGAAGGTGGTGGACACATGAACAGCGCTAGGCAATAACATTCATGGGGCTCCGAAAAAGTGTGAGAATGGAGGATTGCCTTTGGGTCCACAATTAGGCAATCATGAAACATAGCTCCAAACTCGAAGGTGGAGGACACATGAACAGCGCTAGGCAATAACATTCATGGGGCTCCGAAAAAGGGGGAGAATGGAGGATTGCCTTGAGGTTCCGCACTTAGGCAATCATGAAACATAGCACCAAACTCGAAGGTGGAGGACGCATGAACAGTGCTACGCAATAACATTCATGGGGCTCCGAAAATGGGGGAGAATGGAGGATTGCCTTGAGGGTCCGCACTTAGGCAATCATGAAACATAGCACCAAACTCGAAGGTGGAGGATGCATGAACAGCGCTACGCAATAACATTCATGGGGCTCCGAAAAAGGGGGAGAATGGAGAATTGCCTTGAGGGTCCACACTTAGGCAATCATGAAACATAGCTCCAAACTCGAAGGTGGAGCACACATGAACAGCGCTGGGCAATAACATTCATGGGGCTCCGAAAAAGTGTGAGAATGGAGGATTGCCTTGAGGGTCCGCACTTAGGCAATCATGAAACATAGCTCCAAACTCGAAGGTGGAGGACACATGAACAGCGCTAGGCAATAACATTCATGGGGCTCCGAAAAAGTGTGAGAATGGAGGATTGCCTTGAGGGTCCACAATTAGGCAATCATGAAACATAGCTCCAAACTCGAAGGTGGAGGACACATGAACAGCGCTAGGCAATAACATTCATGGGGCTCCGAAAAAGGGGGAGAATGGAGGATTGCCTTGAGGGTCCGCACTTAGGCAATCATGAAACATAGCTCCAAACTCGAAGCTGGAGGACACATGAACAGCGCTAGGCAATGACATTCATGGGGCTCCGAAAAAAGGGGCGAATGGAGGATTGCACTTGAGGGTCCACACTTAGGAAATCATGCAGCATAGCTCCAAACTCGAAGGTGGAGGACACATGAACAGCGCTAGGCAATGACATTCATGGGGATCCGAAAAAAGGGGAGAATGAAGGATTGCACTTGATGGTCCACACTTAGGCAATCATGAAACATAGCTCCAAACTCGAAGGTCGAGGACGCATGAACAACACTAGGCAATAACACTCATGGGGCTCCGAAAAAGGGGGAGAATGGAGAATTGCCTTGAGGGTCCGCACTTAGGCAATCATGAAACATAGCTCCAAACTCGAAGGTGGAGGACACATCAACAGCGCTAGGCAATAACATTCATGGGGCTCTGAAAAAGTGTGAGAATGGAGGATTGCCTTGAGGGTCCACACTTAGGCAATCATGAAACATAGCTCCAAACTCGAAGGTGGAGGACACATGAACAGCGCTAGGCAATAACATTCATGGGGCTCCGAAAAAGGGGGAGAATAGAGGATTGCCTTGAGGGTCCACACTTAGGCAATCATGAAACATAGCTCCAAACTCGAAGGTGGTGGACACATGAACAGCGCTAGGCAATAACATTCATGGGGCTCCGAAAAAGTGTGAGAATGGAGGATTGCCTTGAGGGTCCACAATTAGGCAATCATGAAGCATAGCTCCAAACTCGAAGGTGGAGGACACATGAACAGCGCTAGGCAATAACATTCATGGGGCTCCGAAAAAGGGGGAGAATGGAGGATTGCCTTGAGCGTCCGCACTTAGGCAATCATGAAACATAGCTCCAAACTCGATGGTGGAGGACACATGAACAGCGCTAGGCAATGACATTCATGGGGCTCCGAAAAAAGGGGCGAATGGAGGATTGCACTTGAGGGTCCACACTTACGAAATCATGCAGCATAGCTCTAAACTCGAAGGTGGAGGACACATGAACAGCGCTAGGCAATGACATTCATGGGGATTCGAAAAAAGGGGAGAATGGAGGATTGCACTTGATGGTCCGCACTTAGGCAATCATGAAACATAGCTCCAAACTCGAAGGTGGAGGACGCATGAACAGCGCTACGCAATAACATTCATGGGGCTCCGAAAAAGGGGGAGAATGGAGAATTGCCTTGAGGGTCCGCACTTAGGCAATCATGAAACATAGCACCAAACTCGAAGGTGGAGCACACATGAACAGCGCTGGGCAATAACATTCATGGGGCTCCGAAAAAGTGTGAGAATGGAGGATTGCCTTGAGGGTCCACAATTAGGCAATCATGAAACATAGCTCCAAACTCGAAGGTGGAGGACACATGAACAGCGCTAGGCAATAACATTCATGGGGCTCCGAAAAAGGGGGAGAATGGAGGATTGCCTTGAGCGTCCGCACTTAGGCAATCATGAAACATAGCTCCAAACTCGAAGGTGGAGGACACATGAACAGCGCTAGGCAATGACATTCATGGGGATTCGAAAAAAGGGGAGAATGGAGGATTGCACTTGATGGTCCGCACTTAGGCAATCATGAAACATAGCTCCAAACTCGAAGGTGGAGGACGCATGAACAGCGCTACGCAATAACATTCATGGGGCTCCGAAAAAGGGGGAGAATGGAGAATTGCCTTGAGGGTCCGCACTTAGGCAATCATGAAACATAGCACCAAACTCGAAGGTGGAGCACACATGAACAGCGCTGGGCAATAACATTCATGGGGCTCCGAAAAAGTGTGAGAATGGAGAATTGCCTTGAGGGTCCGCACTTAGGCAATCATGAAACATAGCACCAAACTCGAAGGTGGAGCACACATGAACAGCGCTGGGCAATAACATTCATGGGGCTCCGAAAAAGTGTGAGAATGGAGGATTGCCTTGAGGGTCCACAATTAGGCAATCATGAAACATAGCTCCAAACTCGAAGGTGGAGGACACATGAACAGCGCTAGGCAATAACATTCATGGGGCTCCGAAAAAGGGGGAGAATGGAGGATTGCCTTGAGTGTCCGCACTTAGGCAATCATGAAACATAGCTCCAAACTCGAAGGTGGAGGACACATGAACAGCGCTAGGCAATGACATTCATGGGGCTCCGAAAAAAGGGGCGAATGGAGGATTGCACTTGAGGGTCCACACTTAGGAAATCATGCAGCATAGCTCCAAACTCGAAGGTGGAGGACACATGAACAGCGCTAGGCAATGACATTCATGGGGATCCGAAAAAAGGGGAGAATGGAGGATTGCACTTGATGGTCCGCACTTAGGCAATCATGAAACATAGCTCCAAACTCGAAGGTGGAGGACGCATGAACAGCGCTACGCAATAACATTCATGGGGCTCCGAAAAAGGGGGAGAATGGAGAATTGCCTTGAGGGTCCGCACTTAGGCAATCATGAAACATAGCACCAAACTCGAAGGTGGAGCACACATGAACAGCGCTGGGCAATAACATTCATGGGGCTCCGAAAAAGTGTGAGAATGGAGGATTGCCTTGAGGGTCCACACTTAGGCAATCATGAATCATAGCTCCAAACTCGAAGGTGGAGGCAAATGAACAGCGCTAGGCAATAACATTCATGGGGCTCCGAAAAAGGGGGAGAATGGAGGATTGCCTTGAGGGTCCACACTTAGGCAATCATGAATCATAGCTCCAAACTCGAAGGTGGTGGACACATGAACAGCGCTAGGCAATGACATTCATGGGGATCCGAAAAAAGGGGCGAATGGAGGATTGCACTTGATGGTCCGCACTTAGGCAATCATGAAACATAGCTCCAAACTCGAAGGTGGAGGACGCATGAACAGCGCTACGCAATAACATTCATGGGGCTCCGAAAAAGGGGGAGAATGGAGAATTGCCTTGAGGGTCCGCACTTAGGCAATCATGAAACATAGCACCAAACTCGAAGGTGGAGCACACATGAACAGCGCTGGGCAATAACATTCATGGGGCTCCGAAAAAGTGTGAGAATGGAGGATTGCCTTGAGGGTCCACACTTAGGCAATCATGAATCATAGCTCCAAACTCGAAGGTGGAGGCAAATGAACAGCGCTAGGCAATAACATTCATGGGGCTCCGAAAAAGGGGGAGAATGGAGGATTGCCTTGAGGGTCCACACTTAGGCAATCATGAATCATAGCTCCAAACTCGAAGGTGGTGGACACATGAACAGCGCTAGGCAATGACATTCATGGGGATCCGAAAAAAGGGGCGAATGGAGGATTGCACTTGAGGGTCCACACTTAGGCAATCATGAAACATAGCTCCAAACTCGAAGGTGGAGCAAACATGAACAGCGCTGGGCAATAACATTCATGGGGCTCCGAAAAAGTGTGAGAATGGAGGATTGCCTTGAGGGTCCACAATTAGGCAATCATGAAGCATAGCTCCAAACTCGAAGGTGGAGGACACATGAACAGCGCTAGGCAATAACATTCATGGGGCTCCGAAAAAGGGGGAGAATGGAGGATTGCCTTGAGCGTCCGCACTTAGGCAATCATGAAACATAGCTCCAAACTCGAAGGTGGAGGACACATGAACAGCGCTAGGCAATGACATTCATGGGGCTCCGAAAAAAGGGGCGAATGGAGGATTGCACTTGAGGGTCCACACTTACGAAATCATGCAGCATAGCTCTAAACTCGAAGGTGGAGGACACATGAACAGCGCTAGGCAATGACATTCATGGGGATCCGAAAAAAGGGGAGAATGGAGGATTGCACTTGATGGTCCGCACTTAGGCAATCATGAAACATAGCTCCAAACTCGAAGGTGGAGGACGCATGAACAGCGCTACGCAATAACATTCATGGGGCTCCGAAAAAGGGGGAGAATGGAGAATTGCCTTGAGGGTCCGCACTTAGGCAATCATGAAACATAGCACCAAACTCGAAGGTGGAGCACACATGAACAGCGCTGGGCAATAACATTCATGGGGCTCCGAAAAAGTGTGAGAATGGAGGATTGCCTTGAGGGTCCACACTTAGGCAATCATGAATCATAGCTCCAAACTCGAAGGTGGAGGCAAATGAACAGCGCTAGGCAATAACATTCATGGGGCTCCGAAAAAGGGGGAGAATGGAGGATTGCCTTGAGGGTCCACACTTAGGCAATCATGAATCATAGCTCCAAACTCGAAGGTGGTGAACACATGAACAGCGCTAGGCAATGACATTCATGGGGATCCGAAAAAAGGGGCGAATGGAGGATTGCACTTGAGGGTCCACACTTAGGCAATCATGAAACATAGCTCCAAACTCGAAGGTGGAGCAAACATGAACAGCGCTGGGCAATAACATTCATGGGGCTCCGAAAAAGTGTGAGAATGGAGGATTGCCTTGAGGGTCCACAATTAGGCAATCATGAAGCATAGCTCCAAACTCGAAGGTGGAGGACACATGAACAGCGCTAGGCAATAACATTCATGGGGCTCCGAAAAAGGGGGAGAATGGAGGATTGCCTTGAGCGTCCGCACTTAGGCAATCATGAAACATAGCTCCAAACTCGAAGGTGGAGGACACATGAACAGCGCTAGGCAATGACATTCATGGGGCTCCGAAAAAAGGGGCGAATGGAGGATTGCACTTGAGGGTCCACACTTACGAAATCATGCAGCATAGCTCTAAACTCGAAGGTGGAGGACACATGAACAGCGCTAGGCAATGACATTCATGGGGATCCGAAAAAAGGGGAGAATGGAGGATTGCACTTGATGGTCCGCACTTAGGCAATCATGAAACATAGCTCCAAACTCGAAGGTGGAGGACGCATGAACAGCGCTACGCAATAACATTCATGGGGCTCCGAAAAAGGGGGAGAATGGAGAATTGCCTTGAGGGTCCGCACTTAGGCAATCATGAAACATAGCACCAAACTCGAAGGTGGAGCACACATGAACAGCGCTGGGCAATAACATTCATGGGGCTCCGAAAAAGTGTGAGAATGGAGGATTGCCTTGAGGGTCCACAATTAGGCAATCATGAAACATAGCTCCAAACTCGAAGGTGGAGGACACATGAACAGCGCTAGGCAATAACATTCATGGGGCTCCGAAAAAGGGGGAGAATGGAGGATTGCCTTGAGTGTCCGCACTTAAGCAATCATGAAACATAGCTCCAAACTCGAAGGTGGAGGACACATGAACAGCGCTAGGCAATGACATTCATGGGGCTCCGAAAAAAGGGGCGAATGGAGGATTGCACTTGAGGGTCCACACTTAGGAAATCATGCAGCATAGCTCCAAACTCGAAGGTGGAGGACACATGAACAGCGCTAGGCAATGACATTCATGGGGATCCGAAAAAAGGGGAGAATGGAGGATTGCACTTGATGGTCCGCACTTAGGCAATCATGAAACATAGCTCCAAACTCGAAGGTGGAGGACGCATGAACAGCGCTACGCAATAACATTCATGGGGCTCCGAAAAAGGGGGAGAAATGAGAATTGCCTTGAGGGTCCGCACTTAGGCAATCATGAAACATAGCACCAAACTCGAAGGTGGAGCACACATGAACAGCGCTGGGCAATAACATTCATGGGGCTCCGAAAAAGTGTGAGAATGGAGGATTGCCTTGAGGGTCCACACTTAGGCAATCATGAATCATAGCTCCAAACTCGAAGGTGGAGGCAAATGAACAGCGCTAGGCAATAACATTCATGGGGCTCCGAAAAAGGGGGAGAATGGAGGATTGCCTTGAGGGTCCACACTTAGGCAATCATGAATCATAGCTCCAAACTCGAAGGTGGTGGACACATGAACAGCGCTAGGCAATGACATTCATGGGGATCCGAAAAAAGGGGCGAATGGAGGATTGCACTTGAGGGTCCACACTTAGGCAATCATGAAACATAGCTCCAAACTCGAAGGTGGAGCAAACATGAACAGCGCTGGGCAATAACATTCATGGGGCTCCGAAAAAGTGTGAGAATAGAGGATTGCCTTGAGGGTCCACACTTAGGCAATCATGAAACATAGCTCCAAACTCGAAGGTGGAGGACACATGAACAGCGCTAGGCAATAACATTCATGGGGCTCCGAAAAAGGGGGAGAATGGAGGATTGCCTTGAGGGTCCACACTTAGGCAATCATGAAACATAGCTCCAAACTCGAAGGTGGTGGACACATGAACAGCGCTAGGCAATGACATTCATGGGGCTCCGAAAAAAGGGGCGAATGGAGGATTGCACTTGAGGGTCCACACTTAGGAAATCATGAAGCATAGCTCCAAACTCGAAGGTGGAGGACACATGAACAGCGCTAGGCAATGACATTCATGGGGATCCGAAAAAAGGGGGTTGGCGGGACCGAACGGTCCACCGGGTTTTTCCATATGAAAGGCAAACATGCTTTTTGTGAAGAAAAATAAATCATTCGCGAGAGAACCATATCTTAGAGAAACAATATACTTGTGCCAAGGGTAATCTTCCTTGTAACTGAGAATGAAGGGCAGGACGTCAACTTTTAGCTTTTAAATGAACATGCAGGGGCAACATCGGGCTAAGCTGAAAATAAATCACTCATAGTGTATAAAACTGACAAGGAAAGTGTTTTATCCTATTCCCAAACCATAACTGCACCATGACTCTATTTTGCACACGACTTCCTATCGAATCAAAGATCAAACGTACGATCACGGACCAATAGGATTTTCTCGAGGGTAGTGGTTTTTGGAGAGGAAGCTGGGTGTTTCTGTCTTTTCCTCTTTGTTCATGTGGGGTGGGATATCGCCAGTCGAGAATGACTTTGAATGGCAATTCGAAAGGAAGAGACACCAAAAATGGGTTTTCCTTTGCCGACATTCACTTATTTTTGCCGAAAATTTATCTGGTCTGAAGATTTTTCATTCCCTTTCTTTCATTGATCTAGAATGACTCTATTTTCCTCCGATCTCTTCCATTTTCACTTCCTTTTGATCTTCGATCGAGAATCCTTCTTTTTCTTTCTTTTTTACTGTTCTTTTTCTTTCTTTTCTTTTCATTTCTTCCTTTTCTTTCCACTTCCTCCTTTCCTTTCTTTGGGAAATCGGGTTTCAGCATTCTATTTGCTCTCCCTTGAGGAGATTCCGCTATCCTTTGCTTCGGGGGAAAGAATGAGGATTCCTTTTTTACAGGCCAAGGTTCAAAAAGGTCTAAGGTTGTGTTTCAATGGGGTCTTTTATCGTGGGAACCCAATCTTGATATCTGGGGCAAAACAAATTTGGGTGTCAAGGTGTCGGTCTCGGGCCGAACTCCATATCACTCCATGAGGCACGCGTGACAATGATGATTTGAAAACAACGTGCAAAATTAGTCATGGCTACAGCCAGGTGGGCACTCAAGCATCCTGTTTATGGCATTGTGATACTACGGTTGGGAATTTACACAAACAGAGCCAATGTTTCCAATTTATGTTCTTTCATCAGCTCAATGAATTCATCCATTCTTATCTCAGTTTATTCTGGAAAATAAACTCTTAGCATCAGTCCCTTGTTTCCAGAAGATACGTTTGCTCTTTACGAATGATTCATACTTCTTAACTATAACATGTCGACCTTCAAGGTCTTCCTTTCTTTTTCCTTTTTTGTTTCATTTTTATATTCACAAAACTATACACCCATGGCCCTCTATGAGGAAAACTTTTCTTTGTACATCTACATTCTTATACATGACAAACTTTTTCTGTACACGCATTGGAACTCTTTCTCTTTACGTCACACGGTCTATATACAAACCCTATTTACGTTCAAAGATTTTTTTATTTTTCCCAACACACACTTACGGTTCATACAAAAGTTTCTTCATATACACTCGTTGCTCACACACACAAGAATTCCTTTCCACGCATCATTTACACACAAAAAATCCTTTTATACACACTTTCCTTTTACACATATATATAAATAAAAACCTTTTTCTTTTCTTTATGAACATGACTTTTATTCACAACGCTTCTTTCTTTTTATTAGGATTTTTGGTTCATTTTACTTTTAGGACGACGTTCCTAAATGAAAAACTCTACACGGTTCCGGAATTTCAACAAACACTATTGACAACAACGAAGTAAGCACTAATGCAATAGTCCAAACAAAATATATGCACAAAACAAATGACAATCGCGACATCAAAAAAACAAACGTTAGTCCCTCAGACCTACGTAGTTCTTGACAACTGTGAGACTAAAAATAGTCTCGGTGTTTTCTTCACCAAAATGCGAACATGCTTTAGTAAAGAGACAAAACTTCCAACTGATCAGAGCAACATATGCTTTTTGGATGAAAAACAATGTGTCTATCGGGGAAGGAGAGTATGCTGATGAAATTTTCTCATAACCGTAAATGAGATTTTGGATGTTAGCATTTCATTTCTAAATGACCATTTAGAGGAAACACTGGGTCCAACAAAGATAGGAAAAAATCACTCAAAGTGTATCAATCTCACACAGGTAAGTGTTTTATCCTAATTCCGAACCATAGATATGTCATGACTTGATTTTGCAAATCATTTCCTATCAAATCAAAGATTACATGCATGATCATGGATCAATAGGACTTATTTTGGGAATGGTTTTTAGGTGGGGAATTTGGCTTTGAGTGTTTTTGCCTTTTCCTTTTCTGTTTTTGTTTAGTGCGTGGCGAGAAAGTCGCTAGCGCACAATATTTTTGTTGGCAATCAAACGGAGA
This sequence comes from Glycine soja, assembly GCF_004193775.1. NCBI lineage: Eukaryota > Viridiplantae > Streptophyta > Magnoliopsida > Fabales > Fabaceae > Glycine > Glycine soja. The sequence continues at coordinate 17,216,771 of NC_041020.1, read as the reverse complement.
GGGCCACTTTGGGTCCCCAGTGGAGTCGCCAATTGTCGCAACGTGCTCTTTCGCGGGCGAGCGAGGGCGAGGCTCACGGGTGCGCTTTCCAAAGGAGGAAAGGTGCGCGGAGTCGCCACCAACGTTTATTTGTGGAAAACGTCGGAAAAACCGAAGGAAACCGGTCAAAATGAAAATTCTAAGTTCGGGAGTTGTATTTACGCTTGAGGAAGCTATTAGCACCTTTCACGTTTGTCTCAAAGGACAACAGCCTATTTTTTAGAATTGTGGAAATTGTGTTACCTTAACTTTATTTCTTTTTATTTTTTTGAGGTCGACAAAAGTGGGGCTCTTGCTCCTACGTACCCTCCATCAAAGAGGAAATCAGACCTACGTAGTTCTTTCTTTAAAGGTGAATCAAGCGATTCTTTTACTTGAAAGGTGATCACTTAAAGGTGTTGGGCCTTTAAAAATGATCCATTTAACTTGGTAAGAAAAGCTGAGATAAAACTTTCAAATCCTATTTTTTGTGGACGAGCTTGACTAGGCGAGTTGATTTTAGCCTTAGTTTCACTTTAGTTATTAGTCAATTCAATTAAGAATGAGAAATCCCAAAGAGAAAACGTCTGATTGATTTTTCGCTTTATTTTACTAAAAGGTATTTTTTTATTATTATATTATTATTTTACCTCTTTTTTGATTTCCAACGTGGTTACGGCACGACCGAACGGTCATAATTCATTTTAACAGAAATTAACGAATACTACAATTCAAATGATCGGTGGAAATTTATTTTATTTTTAGATTAGGCGAGAAATGACTTAAATAAATGACTGAAACACATCAAAAGGGGGTATATAAAGCGAATGAAAACAAAAATAAAAATACACAAAACAAACGGGGACCACCACGGGTACATAGAATGAATTGAAAAGCTCGATTTGGAAACTTACCCGTTGAAGAACGAAGAACGGTGAATAACGGAGGAAAACCTTCACGGATTTGCTTACGGAAACCTCTCGGAAGCGTTACGGAAGCACCTCGGCTTGGATTTTCTTCACGGAAACATTTTTTTTTCACCCAAAACAGCTGAAATACCTCACCAGGGGCATCCTGGATCCTTAGAACAGCCCCCTTCAGCCTATTTATAGGAAAAAGGGGGAGGAGGTTGCCGCCCAGCTCGCCCAGGCGAGTTGGGTTGCTTCCTCCAGAAGCAACCCAACTTCAAAAAACATTCTGGAAGGCCCAATTCAAAATTTCGAATTTCTATTTGCACCCCCCAATTTTGATAAGTTCACCCCCCTTCTTTCGCAATTTACGGAAAAGTTATGGAAGCCTTACAGAAGCATATAGGACTTGATTTTATTCTTTTATTCTCTTCCCTCTCACCCATATTAAGTTAAATATGCTTATTTAGGATTATGGGAATTTTATGGAAGCATTACGGGTGTCCCGGAAGCCCCGGAATCCCATTTTTGAACAAAACGGGGGGTGTGGTGGCCACCTAGCATGCCCAGGCGAGCTCAGCTCGCCCAGGTGAGCTAGGTTGCTTCAACCTTAAGCAAGAAATTGCCCAGAAACCTCTAGAAGGGCCCAGATTCGAAAGTTACTATTTGCATCCCCCATTTTACTAAATACACCCCCTTTACCTTTTTTTGGTAATTCTTTTTCCGTAACATTACGAAAATTTACGAATTTCGTAACGATACTTATTTTCCTACCGCAAGGTTACGAGTCCTTACGGATTATGTATTTACTCTTTTTTAGCTTTCGAAGAAGTTACGAAAACTCACGGATTGCGAAAAATACCTCCTTTCGATTTCCGTCACATCACGGAATTTTCACGGATCGCGTAAGCCAACTTCCTTTTGATTTTCGGCACGTCTCGGGACTTCACATATTGTGCAACAAAGGCTGCCAAATATCTCGAAGCGGCCAATCAATGTTTGTATATCATCAAATTATAATCCCCGGGCGAAATTAGGGTATGACACACGATAAAAGACCCCATTGAAACACAACCTTAGACCTTTTTGAACCTTGGCCTATAAAAAAGAATCCTCATTCATTCCCCGAAGCAAAGGATAGCGGAATCTCCTCAAGGAAGAGCAAATAGAATGCTAAAACCCGATTTCCCAAAGAAAGGGATGGGGAAGGAGAAGTGAAAAGAAAGAAAAGGAAGAAATGGAAAGAAAGAAAAAGAAAAAAAGATGAAAATAAAGAAAAGAACAATAAAAAAAGAAAGAGAAGGATTCCCGATCAAAGGTCGAACGGAAGTAAAAATGGAAAAGAAGCAATTTTCAATCAATGGAAGAGAGAGAACGGAAGATCTTCAGACCAGATAAATTTTCGGCAGGGTAAGTGACTGCCGGCAAAGGAAAACCCATTTTTGGTGTCTCTTCCTTTCAGATTGCCATTCAAGGTCGTTCTCGACTGGCGATATCCCACCCCACCTGAACAAAGAGGAAAAGACCGAAACACCCAGCTTCCTCTCCAAAAAACACTACCCTCGAGAAAATCCTATTGGTCCGTGATCGTACGTTTGATCTTTGATTCGATAAGAAGTCGTGTGCAAAATAGAGTCATGGTGCAGTTATGGTTTGGGAATAGGATAAAACACTTGTCTGTGTGAGTTTTATACACTATGAGTGATTTATTTTCAGCTTAGCCCGATGTTTCCCCTGCATGTTCATTTAAAAGCTAAAAGTTGACATCCTGCCCTTCATTCTCGGTTACAAGGAAGATTACCCATAGCACAAGTATATTGTTTCCCTAAGATATGGTGCTATCGCGAATGATTTATTTTTCTTTGCAAAAAGCATGTTTGCCTTTAGGTGGAAAAACCCGGTGGACCGTTCGGTCCTGCCAACAAACCACTTTTTTCAGAGCCCCATGAATGTCATTGCCTAGCGCTGTTCATGTGTCCTCCACCTTCGAGTTTGGAGCTATGCTTCATGATTGCCTAAGTGTGGACCCTCAAGTGCAATCCTCCATTCTCCACTTTTATTCGGAGACCCATGAATGTCATTGCCTGGCGCTGTTCATGTGTCCTCCATTATCAAGCGCAGAGCCTCTGGTGACTGCGAAATATGTTTTTCTGTTGTTTTCCGGATCGGTTCCTTCGCCAGATATGTGTATGTGTATATATGTATATTATATTTTGTTGTTCTTGTTGTTTTTTTTTTTGTATTTTGTTTTGTGCAGAAGGAAAAAGAAGGAGTAGAGATGAGAGTCGTCATCACGGAAAGGGCAGGACGGATGAAATCAGTGTCTTATCTTTGCTTTCCTCTTATCTCCGATGAGAGGTAAGTAAAGAGGGGCAACTGTCATACCCTAATTTCGTCCGGGGATTATTATTTGATGATATACAAACTTTGATTGGTCGCTTCGAGATACTTGGCACCCTTTGTTGCACAATATGTGAGGTCCCGAGACGTGCCGAAAATCAAAAGGAAGCAGGCTTACGCGATCCGTGAAAATTCCGTAATATGACGGAAATCGAAAGGAGGTGTTTTTCGCAATCCGTGAGTTTTCGTAACTTCTTCGAAAGCTAAAAAAGAGTAAATACATAATCCGTAAGGATTCGTAACCTTGCGGAAGGAAAATAAGTATCGTTATGAAATTCGTAAAGTTTCGTATCGTTACGGAAAAAGAATTACCAAAAAAGGTAAAGGGAGGGTGAATTTAGTAAAAGGGGGGGTACAAATAGCAATCAGGCCCACTTGGGCCTTCTAGATTCTTCCTCCAGAAGGCTGTTGCTTCTGGAGGAAGCAACCTTGCTCGCCTGGGCGAGCTGAGCTCGCCTGGGCGAGCTGGGTGGCAAGCTCCTCCCTTATTTTGCTATAAATAGGGGGAGGAGTGAAGGGAGAAGGGGTTCAGCCTTCTGGGCACTTCTTATTCTCTCGAAATTGCTGAGGAAAATTGTTTCCGTGAAGAAAATCCAAGCCGAGGCGCTTCCGTAACGTTTCCGTGAGTAATTACGCGAAGATTCTCGACCGTTCTTCAACATTCATCGTTCGTTCTTCGTTTTCTTCAGTCTTCAACGGGTAAGTACCTCAAACCGAGCTTTTCAATTCATTCTATGTACCCGTGGTGGTCCACATTTTGTTTCATGTATTTTTATTCTTGTTTTCATTCACTTTCTATACCCCCCTTTTGACGTGCTTCAGTCATTTATTTAAGTCATTTCTCGCCTAATCTAAAAATAAAATAAATTTCCACCGATTATTTGAGTTATATCATCCGTTAATTTCTGTTAAAATAAATTCCGACCGTTCGGTCGTGCCGTAACCACGTTGGAAATAAAAAGAGGTAAAATAATAATATAATAATCAAAAAATACCTTTTAGTAAAATAAAGCAAAAAATCAATCGGACGTTTTCTCTATGGGATTTCTCATTCTTAATTGAATTGACTAATAACTAAAGTGAAACTAAGGCTAAAATCAACTCGCCTAGTCAAGCTCGTCCACAAAAAATAGGGGTTTTGAAAGTTTATCATTTCAATTTCATACCAAGTAAAATGGATCATTTTTAAGGTCCAACGCCTTAAAATGATCACCCTTCAAGTAAAAAGAATCACTTGATTCACGCATAAGGAAGAACTACGTAGGTCTGATTTCCTTTTTGATGGAGGGTACGTAGGAGCAAAAGCCCCGCTTTTGTCGACCTCAAAAAATAAAAAGAACTAAAAGTTAAGGTAACACAATTTCCACAATTCTAAAAAATAGGCTGTTGTCCTTTGAGACAAACGTGAGAGGTGCTAATACCTTCCTCAAGCGTAAATACAACTCCCGAACTTAGAATTTTCATTTTGACCGGTTTCCTTTGGTTTTTCCGACGTTTTCCACAAATAAACGTTGGTGGCGACTCCGTGCATCTTTCCTCCTTTGGAAAGCGCACCCATGAGCCTCGCCCTCGCTCGCCCTCAAAAGGGCATGTTGCGACAGTACACATCAGTACGTGCAACATCATTCGAGCTTCTCAGCTCATGCCGGGAACTCCTCTAGTGCAGCACCCGTACAGCCTAGGGCGCCCGCCCCCATCCAGAGGGAGGCCCCCCAAGCTCCGACCCCAACCACGACTCGCCCGGCCGGCAACGCCCACTTTAGCGCCAGTTCCAACGCAATGAGGAACTATCCCCCGAGGCCAATTCCAGAATTCACCCCACTCCCAATGACGTACGAGGACCTCTTGCTGTCCCTCATCGCCAACCAACTGGCCGTAATAACTCCTGGGAAGATCTTCCAACCCCCTTTCCCAAAGTGGTATGATCCTAACGCAACTTGCGCGTACCATGGGAAAACCCCGGGCCACTCCATCGAAAAATGCCTGGCCCTTAAATACAAGGTCCAACATTTGATAGACGCCAGATGGCTAACATTTCAAGAGGATCAGCCCAATGTGAAAACTAACCCGCTCGCCAATCATGGAGGGGGAGCAGTTAATGCCATTGAGTCAGATAGGCCGCACAGGTCTAAGCCTTTAAGGGACGTAGCGACCCCTAGGAGGTTTATCTATGAGGCCCTACAAAAGGGGGGTGTCATTCCCCACGGTGGGCATGAAGAGGATTCTTGTCTGTTGCATCCTGGTGAGCTACATAACATGGAAACATGTTTGGCAGTGGAGGACCTTTTGCAAAGGATGATAGATAAAGGTCGACTGGAAGTCGGCAATGAGGGAAGGGAAGAGCAGCATATATGTATGCAGTCCGCGGATGAGAGAAGTTTCGGAAGGCCTAAACCTTTGGTGATATACTTCACCAAGGGCACAGCTTCACAAAAGCCCCGATACCCCACGGCAGCTAAACCTGTCCCTTTCCCATACCAAAACAGCCACGCAGTCCCATGGAGGTACACACCTCTGAACAAAAGGGAAGAAGAAGCCACCGACATCAGTTCGTTGTCGGCCAAGGTAACCAATATCACGGGGCTGAGCGGTGTGACCCGCAGCGGTCACGTGTTTGTGCCCCCCGACCTACCAATTCAACCCGCGAACGTTAAGGGGAAGGCAAAGGTAGTGGAAGAAAAAGATGATAAAATGCCCCTCACTCCTAATGAGGATATTCCGGAGAAAAGGGATGGTTATGGCAAGAAGGAGGTGTCGCTAAAGGAAGCCAGCGAGTTTCTCCGCATAATTCAATAGAGCGAGTTCAAGGTTATTGAGCAGCTCAACAAAACCCCGGTCAGGGTCTCGCTGTTGGAATTACTCATGAGCTCGGAGCCTCATCGGGCTTTGCTAGTAAAGGTTTTGAACGAAGCCCATGTGGCCCAAGATATCTCTGTAGAAGGCTTTGGAGGGCTCGTCAATAATATCACCGCCAACAACTATCTCGCCTTCGCCAAAGAAGAAATCCCTGCCGAGGGAAGAGGGCATAACAAAGCTTTGCATGTATCAGTCAAGTGTATGGACCACGTTGTAGCCAAGGTGCTCATTGATAATGGTTCCAGTTTAAACGTGATGCCTAAAGCACTTTGGAGAAATTACCGTTTAATGCTTCCCATCTAAAGCCAAGTTCCATGGTAGTCCGTGCCTTCGACGACACCCGCTGAGAGGTTAGGGGAGAGATCGACCTCCCTATACAGATAGGCCCCCATACCTATTAGGTTACCTTTCAAATAATGGACATTAACCTCGCTTACAGCTGCCTGTTGGGGCGCCCATGGATCCATTCGGTGGGAGTCGTTCCCTCTACACTCCACCAAAAATTGAAGTTCGTAGTGGAAGGGCATTTGGTTATCGTATCGGGCGAGGAAGACATCTTGGTGAGTTGCGCATCCTCTATGCCATATATGGAAGCCACGGAGGAGTCATTAGAAAAGGCCTTCCAGTCATTTGAGGTGGTTAGCATTTCCTCTGTGGATTCCTTCTTTGGGCAACCTTGCCTGTCAGATACAGTAGTAATGGTGGCCCGGGTAATGTTGGGGAATGGTTACGAGCCCGGAATGGGTTTAGGCAAGGACAACGGCTGATGCAAGCTCCATTGGAGCTAGTAGGCCTAGGATCTTCTTCATTAATGGATTCCTTTGCTCCTTGGAAGATGAATGGCAGCGGAATGGAGAAGGAAGAGAGAGAGGAGACGCCACTTCAAGGAGAAGATGAGTCTAGAAGAAGCTCACCACCCTAGGAGGCCATGGATAAGAGCTTGGAGGAAGAAGGAGATGAATGAAGGGAGAGGGAGAGAAGAGCACGAAATTTTGTGCTCCAAATGAGCTTTGAAATCTGAAGTTTAATATTCAAATGATCAAAGTTGAGAAAAATGCACACACATGACCTCTATTTATAGCCTAAGTGTCACACAAAATTGGAGGGAAATTCAAATTTCACTTGAATTTGAAATTGAATTTGTGGAGCCAAACTTTGGAGCCAAAATTTCACTAATTATGATTAGTGAATTTTAGTTATGGTTCAGCCCACTAATCCAAGATCAATTCCAAGATTCTCCACTAAGTGTGCTTAGGTGTCATGAGGCATGAAAAGCATGAAGGACATGCACAAAGTGTGACTATATGATGTGGCAATGGGGTGTAGTAAGCAAATCCTCACCTCCCCCTCTAAAATTTAATTGGATTGGGCTTCTACCAACTCAATTAAATTTATTTCCAACCACACACATCAAATATCCACTTAGTGCATGTGAAATTACAAAACTACCCCTAATACAAAAACTAGTCTAGGTGCCCTAAAATACAAGGGCTGAAAAATCCTATATTTCTAGGGTACCCTACCTACATTATGGAGCCCTAAATACAAGGCCCAAAAATAATGAAACCTTAATCTAATATTTACAAAGATAAGTGGGCTCGTACTTAGCCTATGGGCCCGAAATCTACCCTAAGGCTCATAAGAACCCTAGGGTCTTCTCTTGCATCTCTGGCCCAATCTACTTGGAGTTTTCTATCCAATGCCCTTGCGGGGTAGGATTGCATCAACAACGGCATAACTAGCTTGATAAGCGCCAAAGGAAATCGTGGGAAGTTTGGGTTAGGCTATAAACCCACACAGGCAGATATAAGGAAAAGCATTGCGGGAAGGAAAAGCGGAAGTCAAGGCTCACGATTAAGACAAGAAGACGAAGGAGGCCTGCCCTGCCACATAAGTAGGAGCTTTATAAGCGCGGGTCTAGGGGACGAAGGCCAAGTCGTTGCAATATGCGAAGATGATGCTCCGAGTGGGTCAGATTTGGTACGACCATGCCCTCCTGATTTCCAACTAGGAAATTGGAGAGTGGAGGAGCGCCCAGACATTTACGCGACAAGCATAATGTAAACCTTTTTATGGCTTTAAAAGCTCTACAGTTGGGCCTAGGCTTTAGAGTTTCCTTTTGTTAAGGCTTTGTGTCTTTTGTTCCTGAATTTATAATACAAAGATCTTTCTTCATCTGTTCCTGCGTCTCTACCCATTCTCATCCATTTGCATATTTATTTCTTTACGTTTAAAACACCAGATCCGACAACGAGTCCCTCGAAGGTACTAATACCTGGGACCCGCCCATCGATTTCGAGCAAGAAACGAATCAAACAAAAGATGAAGAGAACGAGGATGTGGGACTTCCCCTGGAGTTGGAAAGGATAGTCGCCCATGAGGATCAAGAAATGGGGCCTCATCAAGAAGAGACAAAAATAGTAGACTTAGGAACTGGCAGTGGAAAAAGGGAAGTAAAGATAGGCACGGGTATGACCGCACCCATCCGTGAAGAATTAACAGCCCTGCTAAAAGACTACCAAGACATCTTTGCTTGGTCGTACCAAGATATGGCCGGTTTGAGTTCTGACATTGTACAACACCGATTACCCCTAAATCCCGAGTGTTCCCCGGTAAACAAAAACTGAGGAGGATGAAGACCGAGAGATCCTTGAAAATAAAAGAAGAGGTAAAGAAACAATTTGACGCTGGGTTTTTGGCTGTCGCTCGGTACCCAAAATGGGTTGCCAACATTGTACCAGTCCCTAAGAATGATGGGAAGGTGTGAATGTGTGTGGATTATCGGGACTTGAATCGGGCCAGTCCCAAAGACAACTTTCCTTTGCCGCACATCGATATCCTCATGGATAATACGACCAATTTCACTTTGTTTTCCTTCATTGATGGGTTCTCCGGTTACAATCAGATAAAGATGGCGCCAGAGGATATGGAAAAGACTACCTTCGTCACCCTGTAGGGAACGTTCTGTTACAAGGTGATGTCCTTTGGACTCAAGAATGTCGGGGCAACTTATCAATGGGCTATGGTAGCTTTGTTCCATGATATGATGCACCAACAGATCGAGGTCTACGTGGACGACATAATTGCCAAATCTAAGACCAAGGAGGAACACCTTGTCAACCTACGGAAGTTGTTCAAAAGGCTTAGGAGGTATCAATTGAGGTTAAACCTCGCTAAGTGTACCTTCGGGGTCAAATCAGGGAAGTTGCTAGGTTTCATCGTAAGCCAGAAAGGGATAGAGGTGGACCCCGAAAAGGTGAAGGCCATCCTTGAGATGCCGGAACCCCGTACTGAGAGGCAAGTCCGAGGTTTCCTGGGACCTTTGAATGATATTGCTAGATTCATATCACAGCTCACTGCTATTTGTGAGCCATTGTTCAAACTCTTACGCAACAACCAAACCGTTCGTTGGAATGAGGATTGTCAAGAGGCATTTGGGAGGATCAAAAAGTGTCTCATGAATCCTCCTGTGCTTATGCCACCGGTACCCAGAAGGCCTCTCATCTTGTATATAACGATTTTGGAGGAGTCGATGGGATGTATGCTGGGGCAACATGACGAGTCCGAAAAGAAAGAGCGCGTTGTCTACTACTTGAGTAAGAATTTCACGGCCTGTGAAATGAATTACTCCCTGCATGAAAGAACGTGTTGTGCTTTAGTCTGGGCGTCCCATCGCCTAAGACAATACATGTTGAGCCATACCACCTGGTTGATATCCAAGATGGACCCGGTTAAGTACATCTTTGAAAAACCATCTCTCACGGGACGGATCGCCCGGTGGCAAGTCTTGCTATCCGAGTTTGATATAGTTTACGTTACCAAAAAGGTGATAAAAGGAAGCGCCTTAGTAGATTATTTGGCTCAGCAGCCTCTCAACGACTATCAGCCCATGCATCCCGAATTCCCCGATGAGGACATCATGGCCTTGTTTGTGGAAAAACTAGACGAGGGCCGGGACAAATGGACCGTATGGTTTGATGGAGTGTCAAACGTTCTAGGCCATGGCATTGGAGCAGTATTGGTCTCTCCAGACAATCAATGTATACCTTTCACAGCCAGGCTGGGGTTTGACTGCACCAACAATATGGCTGAGTATGAAGCATGTGCCCTGGCCGTCCAGGCGGCGATTGACTCCAATGTCAAGTTACTCAAGGTGTACAGGGACTCAGCATTGGTGATCCACCAGCTGAGAGGGGAATGGGAAACTAGAGACCCCAAGCTGATACCCTACAAAGCCTATATCAAGGAGTTGGCTGATTCTTTTGATGAGATCTCCTTCCATCATGTTCCCCGGGAGGAAAATCAAATGGCGAATGCGCTTGCTACTTTGGCGTCCATGTTCCAGCTAACACCGCACGGGGATCTACCATACATTGAGTTCTGGTGTCGTGGCAAACCCGTACATTGTTGTCAGGTGGAAGAGGAACGGGACGGTAAGCCTTGGTATTTCGATATCAAGCGATATGTCGAAAGCAAAGAGTACCCACCGGAGGCTTCCGACAATGATAAAAGGACATTGAGGAGATTAGCGGTTGGTTTCTTCATGAGAGGGAGCATACTATATAAAAGAAACCACGACATGACTCTCATGTGATGCGTGGATGCCAAAGAGGCGAACCACATGATCGAGGAAGTCCACGAGGGTTCGTTTGAAACGCACGCCAATGGGCATGCTATGACCAGGAAGATCCTGAGAGCAGGTTATTACTGGCTCACCATGGAAAGTGATTGCTGCGTCCATGTAAGGAAATGCCACAAGTGTTAAGCGTTCGCGGACAATGTCAATGCTCCACCACATGCTCTGAATGTCATGTCCGCCCCTTGGCCTTTTTCCATGTGGGGTAATAGACGCCATCGGGGCCATCGAGCCCAAGGCTTCATTCTTGTGGCGATAGATTATTTCACCAAATGGGTCGAAGCGGCTTCTTACACCAATGTCACAAGGAGTGTAGTGGTCAGGATTATAAAGAGGGAGCTGATTTGTCGGTATAGACTCCCTAGGAAGATCATTACTAACAATGGCACCAACCTGAATAACAAGATGATGCAGGAAATGTGTGCGGATTTCAAAATCCAGCATCACAACTCCACACCCTACCGGCCAAAGATGAACGGAGCCGTGGAAGCAGCCAACAAGAATATTAAGAAAATTATTCAGAAGATGACAGTGTCATACAAAGATTGGCATGAGATGTTGCCTTTTGCCTTGCATGGATACCGAACTTCAATACGAACTTCTACTGGGGCAACGCCGTATTCCTTGGTTTATGGAATGGAAGCGGTACTCCCATTTGAAGTAGAGATCCCTTTCCACAGGATACTAGCAGAATCGGGCTTAGAAGAATCAGAGTGGGCTCAAACACGCTATGACCAACTCAACCTTACTGAAGGTAAGCGCTTGACGGCCATGAGCCATGGGCACCTGTATCAGCAAAGAATGAAGAATGCGTTCGACAAGAAGGTACGCTTGCACAAGTTCCATGAGGGGGACCTTGTGCTGAAAAAGATGTCCCACGCTGTTAAAGATAATCGAGGAAAGTGGGCCCCGAACTATGAAGGGCCTTTCATTGTGAAAAGGGCTTTTTCCGGAGGGGCCCTGGTGCTTACCAACATGGATGGCGAGGAGCTACCTTTACCTGTGAACTCTGATGTTGTCAAGTGATACTATGCTTAGAATCTGGGGCAATTAAGGATGTCGCTGCATGTTCTTTTATTTTTGTGTGTTCTTCTTGGTTTCCCCCAGGGATTCCCGTCTATTGTATATTTCTCATCACAGTCTTTTAAAAGAAGAGAACATGAGTTTGAGGTTTTAGTCCTCACTTCGTGCTTTAAAACCATGTGCAGTTTATGATAACCTGAGCCTTTTCGCCCAGTCCACGGGATGCCCCAAAGCACTTAATTAAAAGTGAACCTAAACCAGCTTTCACTAAAAATTTGTTGCATTCATGCATACGCATACACATGCATATTTTGTCATAACAGGGGCAGAATCAACGGGTCGTGGTCAGATGCCAGGATGAAGTTGGAGGCCGAAACCCATCAAGGTAAAATGGTAACGCGGCCACGGTTTACCACGCAATGTTGTTTCCTACTTTCAGGTATTTAGGGACGGACGCAAGTAGAGGCTAGGGTCACGACCGATGGGTCATCGTCCCTTGCCTAGCTCTGGACAAATGGAAAGCGCCGCTACAAGGCAGCCTAGTATCCTTTAAATTTACAGTAATTATTGTTGTGTCTTTAAAGTAAATATTGGATATCTACCCAGAGTGGGTTCGAGTAAGCAAACGCTGCCCGTAGAAGGCCATACTTACGTCTCCCCTAAAAAAAAAGTGTAGGTTAGCTCGCCTGGGCGAGCACCCCTGCACCTGCAAATATAAAAAATGAGGGAGGGGGAGTTTTCTGCACCCCAAAAAACTTCCCCCCCTCATTCAAAAGCAAGACCCACGGATTTCACGAGTTTGCAGCCCTAGGGTCACCATTTTTTGTGTTTTTTATTCCATTTTGCGCTATTATTCATCTCCAACAAGTAAGTACCTCATTCTTGGGCTCTCTAGCTTTCCATTGATGTATTTTGGTGCTCTAAGTTGCATGTATTTGCTAAAAAACGTGAGGGATTTATCATTGAATTGTTGCTTGTTTTTGTTGAATTGAGGGGTTATAAGGGATGGCCTTAGGCCTAGGGTGCAGTCTGAAGTAATGGGGCATGCCACATTGCCCCCATTATCTTGATATTCATGCCTAAACATGTGCCCACCAAGTGCTCGGTGAAATGCCTCAACGACATATGAGCATGGTTTTGTGAGCTTTGGACTGTGGGGCTGATTTATATGTATAAGGACAGAACGTAGAGGTTAAAATGAGTGCCTGAATGCGATTCTAGGCCTAGGAACCCAAGCTTTTAATTTCAATACAAGGAAGCATGACTTACGCCTAGGAATCTAAGTTTTGGTTTTGAATGTAAAAAGGCATGAATATTAGGACATGTTTGAGAGGTTTTTATTAGAATTTAAATTTGGCTGCCCCATGAGGAATACCGTGCACCTAGGTAGCATGGAAAATACCTTTCAACGGTATGTATATATGTGAATATATATAGTATGGAAATGCCTTGCAAAGTGTGTGAATATATGGCATAAAAATACCTTGCAAAGTGTGAATGTATAGCAAATAATGCATTTCAAAAATCTGTATATGTAGGATAGGTAGGATAAAAATGCCTTTCAAAATATGTATATTTGTGGATAAGTAGCATAAGGAGCCTTTTAAAAAATTTACCCGTGTCTAAAATGGCACGAGAATGCTTCCCAAATGAATATATGATGTGGAATTGCCTTTCAAGTGTAGATAGATGACATGAAATTTCCTTCTCAAATAAATGCAAGTGTGTGCATGACATGAGTTTGGCTCTCCAATGTGCATATATAAGCAAATATGAAACAACAAAAATGTATATGTTAATAAAATACTCCAAATGTGCGTAGGTAGTTTGTGGTAGCAAAATACTTAAGATATGAACATGTGTAATTTTGACACAATACCTTGAGCATGCGTATATGTATTCTTTTGAAAAAAATATATATGTGAGGTAACTAGAATGTTTTGAATATCCTTGTATGTTGATATAAATAGTAGGATATTTTACGCATATGCACGTTCATAAATGTTTTACATTAAGGAAATGTGTGCACAAGTTTGTTCTAAATTGGAAAGATTAGCATAGCGTTTTTGCTTTAAAAGAAGCGTTTTCTTGTAAACTAACTTTCCAAATGTTTGTCCCCGTAGGAAATGGCTCCGAGAAAGCTTTCCTTGAAAAGATCTAGGAGGGACACCACGGCTGAAGGGACTAGTGCCGCTACCGAGTTTGAAAGCCACCGTTTCAGGAGCGCCGAGCACCAGCAGCGTTTTGAGGCCATCAAAGGATGGTCGTTCCAACGAGAGAGACGCGTCCAGCTCAGGGACGAGGAGTACACCGACTTTCAGGACGAGATAGCTCGTCGGTGCTGGACGTCGCTGGTCACTCCCAAGGCTAATTTTGACCCTGATATAGTCCTAGAATTTTATGCTAATGCTTGGCCCACAGAAGAGGGAGTGTGGGACATGCGATCATGGGTGAGGGGTCAGTGGATTCCCTTTGAGGCAGATGCCCTCAGTCAATTCCTGGGTGACCCGCTGGTGTCAGAAGAAGGCCAGGAGTGCGAGTTTAGTCAGAGAAGGAACAGGGCCGACGTGTTTGACGAAGAGGCCATTGCCCAGCTATTATGTATACCGGGTCAGGATTTTGCCCGAACCGCTGCAGGGAGGCGGGTGCGGATCATGCGCACCAGTATAACCACCTTGACTCAGATGTGGATGACGTTGCTGCTCAGCAATGTCCTACCCAGTGATCATAACTTCGACCTTCCTTTGCCGAAGTGTCAGCTGGTGTATGCCATCCTAACACGAATGAGCATCCATGTGGCTCAGTTAATTGCTGACGCCATCTATTTATTTGCAGGTATGCCACCCACCAGGCACCCTCTAGACCTGGATAAGTCTAAAAGGGCCCTGGGGTTTCCAGCGTTGATCACGAGCCTCTGCCAGTCATTCGGGGTTCCCGTCACACCTAGTAAGGTGATCTGGCCGCCGATCACCCGAGCCTTCATTGAGAAGTATTGCACGCCTAGGCAGGTGCAGGGTGATGCGCCACAGGCCGCAGACGCACCGCCGCCACCTCATCAGGCTGATCCTGCTGGGTCATTAGGCATGGAGCGGTATCTACAGCACTTGGTTCGCCAACAGGCGGCCAACCACCGGGGGCAGGTGCAGATACATGAGTGTCTCTACCAGCTTAGCCTCAGTCAGCAGGGCCAGGGTTTCGCTCCTTTTGCATGCCCTACTCCAGATCAGTTTAGGGTTGAGGTCGCATGGCCCGGAGATTGGCCCGAGGACCAGACGGAGGAGGTACCTACAGGAGCTCCCGACGATGCAGAGGACGCCTGCATGGATGAGGAGATGACAGACTTGCTCGGCTTCTTGGGAGGAAGCGGGGCCACGTGACCGAGGTTACCGCATTTTTTGACATTACTGTTTTTTGATTAGTTTTCTATTGACGTTTTTCTGTTATTGTCTATATTGTTGTTGTAATTACTGTCTTCTGTTTTTGTTCATATGGTTACTAACATTACTATCATTATTGCTCATTTCAATTAGAAATTTTCGGTGTTATGGCTCTCAGTTATTTCGTCACCATTTTACGACTTACCATTTTCGTGCGTTTCTCGTTCACCTTGTGGTTAGACGTAAGTAGGTAGTGTTCGCCCTCGTCCGCACGACCTTTTCAGAGAGAAAAGAAAAGAAAAAAAAGAAAGAAGAGAGAGGAAATGAACAAATGATAAATAACTCTAAAAAGAAAAAAGAGGAAAAGGAAAAGGAAAAGAGAGCAAGTAAGGAAAGAAAAAGAAGGAAGGAAAAAAGAAAATAAAAAGAATAAAAGTTGTCTAGCTAAAAAACAACATGCTCGTGAAAAGAGATAATTTCCAACTTTTATTTGAAGGAAAAATTCGCTGATCATAGCTAGTTTTTGAAAAAAAAAATGTGTGTACACATTTGAAGGGTAAATGTTGTGAAAGTTTTTCCGAACGCCCATGATAGACTCGGATGAATGCACAAATTGATAAAAGAACATATTTTGGAAACACTGGGTTGACTAAAATAAAGGAAATGAATTATGAGCCCTAGCATCACATGACCAAAAAGTTCGACACTGGAGTGTCCACATAGGTGCATGCATGACTAGTTTTGCATAAAATTTCCAAATCATCATTGTTGCATTTGTATCATGGAAATAATGTGGGACATTCCCTTTTATCCCTGAAACAGACCTACACCCTGACATATATCATGTCCATCTGTTCTACAAGCCTTAAGCCAAAATCCCAACTTACCATAAACCTTGACCCAGGGTGAGAATACCAATCCTTGCCCTCGGAAGAAAACACAAAAAGAAGGAAAATCCCCAATCAAAGAAAGGGAGAAAGCAAAAAAGGAAAGAAAATTCCCAATTAAAAGAGGGAGAGAAAGCAGAAAAAAAGAAGAAGAAGAAAGAAAATCCCCGATCAAAGATCAGAAGAGAACAGAAGAAACATGCAGAAAGGTCTTTGGACTAGAAAATATCTGAACAATACAGAATTGTCACCAAGAAAACAAAAAAAAAAGAAAGGAAACCACAACCTAAAGTGGTCCTCTCCCTTTGATTACCAACCAAAATCTTGTGCGTCGGTGACTTATTCGCCTCGCCCTAAACAAAAACAGAAAAGGAAAAGGCCAAAAACATTCAAAGCCAAAATTCCCATAAAAAACACCATTCCCAAGAAAAAGTCCCATTGATCCATGATCACGCATGTAATCTTTGATTTGATAGGAAATAATTTGCAAAATCAAGTCATGGCATATCTATGGTTCGGAATTAGGATGAAACACTTACCCGTGTGAGATTGATACACTTTGAGTGATTTTCTTCTATTTTTGTTGAACCCAGTGTTTCCTCTAAATGCCCATTTAGAAGCGAAATGCTAACATCCAAAATATCATTTATGGTTATGAGAAGATTTCATCAGTATACTTTCCTTCCCTGGTAGACACATTGTTTTTCATCCAAAAAATATGTTGCTCTGATCAGTTGGAAGTTTTGTCTATTTACTAAAGCATGTTCGCATTTTAGTGAAGAAAACACCGAGACTATTTTTAGTCTCACAAGTTATCCAAAACTACGTAAGTCTGAGTTCCTCATTGAGGATACGTAGGAGCAAGAGCCTTGCATTTGTCGGCCGCCCCATAATTTCTATCATACTGACACTGGAGTCACGTGACATGCGGAGATACCCGAGTGGTTATCCGTTTAAACTTTCTTTTGCTATCTCTAAGACTCAAAGCATGATAGCACGTAGAGACTAACGTCGTCTTCTGCACCCTTTGTCAATCACGGCCAACAAGCCCGTTGACACGCGGAGATTTACGTCATCTTCCGAGCAGACAAATTCTGTCATACTGACACTGGAGTCACGTGACATGCGGAGATACCCGAGTGGTTATCCGTTTAAACTTTCTTTTGCTATCTCTAAGACTCAAAGCATGATAGCACGCAGAAACTAACATCGTCTTCTGCACCCTTTGTCAATCGAGGCCAACAAGCCCGTTGACACGCAGAGATTTACGTCATCTTCTGCGCAGACAAATTCTATCATACTGACACTGGAGTCACGTGACATGCGGAGATACCCGAGTGGTTATCCGTTTAAACTTTCTTTTGCTATCTCTAAGACTCAAAGCATGATAGAACATAGAGACTAATGTCGTCTTCTGCACCCTTTGTCAATCGCGGCCAACAAGCCCGTCGACACGCAGAGATTTACGTCATCTTCCACGCAGACAAATTCTGTCATACTGACACTGGAGTCACGTGACATGCGGAGATACCCGAGTCGTTATCCGTTTAAACTTTCTTTTGCTATCTCTATGACTCAAAGCATGATAGCACGCAGAGACTAACATCGTCTTCTGCACCCTTTGTCAATCGCGGCCAACAAGCCCGTTGACACGCGGAGATTTACGTCATCTTTCGCGCAGACAATTTCTGTCATACTGATACTGGAGTCATGTGACATGTGGAGATACCCGAGTGGTTATCCGTTTAAACCTTTTGTTGCTATCTCTAAGACTCAAAGCATTATATCACGCAGAGACTAACGTCGTCTTCTGCACCTTTTGTCATCCAGAGGTGGCGGGCCCGATGACATGCAGTTATCCGCACGCTCGATGAGTGATAAACGCGCAAAGACAAATTCTGCGCCCTTTGGCATTCAGATTTTGCAAGTCGAGTGCTAAACACGCAGAGACAAATTCTATGCCCTTTATCATTCGGGAACAACAAGTTGGGTGGTAAACGCGTATAGACGAATTATGCGTCCTTTATCATTCAAGAGCAGCAAGCTGAGTGGATAAACGTGCATAGACGAATTCTGCGCCCTTTATCATTCAAGAACAACAAATTGGGTGGTAAACGCACATAGACGAATTATGCGCCCTTTATCATTCAAGAGCAGCAAGTTGGGTGGTAATCACGCAGAGACAAATTCTGCGCCCTTTATCATTCAGGAGCAGCGAGGCGAGTGATAAACACGCAGAGACAAATTCTGCGCCCTTTGTCATTCAGATTTCGCAAGTTGGGTGATAAAGGCGCAGAGACAAATTTTGTGCCCTTTGTCATTCAAGAACAGCAAGTTGAGAGGTGGGCAGAGACAAATTATGGTCATTCAGCATACCTTTTCACCATCCAGAGGTGATCGTGTCTGGTGGCACACATAGACAAATTATGGTCATTTTGTGTCTTGCCGCCCAGGCTCGATCGTGTCCAACAACACGCAAAGACAAATTATGGTCATTCTGCGTCTTGTATCAACCAAGAGGAACAAATTTGACAGTATCAGGATGATGTGTCGGTACTGATCATTTCCAAATTTTTGCAGGTTCTGCTGGTAGGGGGATTCACTGGCCGAATGGTGTTTGTTCTTGTGTAATCGATTAAACAGAGTGGTAATCGATTACCAGTACAATATGAAGCCTTTTCTTCTAGAAAAACCTATATCTATGTGTAAAAACTTCATTAAATTTTAGCAATCAATTAGACAATCAATCATTGACAAGTGTTAGTCGGTGAACACGACTAACTTTTGTGTATAAAACTTGTATAAATTGTATCAAACTCTCCCAATTTATGGTTATTTTGTAGTGTTAAAAGTATTTTCTGTTAAGTATAGGTAATAAATACTTAGTACTTCCATTTTGTGTGTTTAATAATCATTTTCTCTCAATTTCAGGTTAATTAGACAAGTTTTGGAAAGTGTTGTTTTTCACCTTCTC
Organism: Glycine soja; assembly: GCF_004193775.1. Classification (NCBI taxonomy): domain Eukaryota; kingdom Viridiplantae; phylum Streptophyta; class Magnoliopsida; order Fabales; family Fabaceae; genus Glycine; species Glycine soja. The sequence goes on along the minus strand of NC_041020.1, from coordinate 17,197,692 downwards.
GCTAAACCAATCTGTTGGCTTAGCGAGCATCTGTTAAGCGCGACACTCCTAGGCTAAGCACGAGGAAGAATCCAGAAGAAGATGAGCTGTACAGGTTCGCTAAGCGCACCACTTCATCTTTCTAAGCGGTCCATACGTGCGCTATGTGCACGTGCCCGAACATGGCCACCTATTTAAGCCTGAAATAAGATTTTGTGAAGAGAGTTTGGACTGGGATTTAGAGCTTTGCATGTGTAGGGTTTCTAGAGAGAGAAAGGTCCAAGTTCCAGAGAGTTTTGAGAGATTTTGCTGTGTGAAGATCTGCAGAGACCAGAGCTTGAAACAAGAGTCAGTTTGAGAGCTTGAGATGAGTTTGTGAGTGATTGTGAGATCCTAGAGGTGAAGGAGACATCCTCACCACTTGCATTTTTGCAATCATTCATCTTGTTCTTCTCTTTGTTGTTAAGAAGGCTTCCTGGTATGGAAAGCTAAATCCTTTGTTTGATCTTCCCTGTAGGTACCTGATGTAAATATATTTCTATCTATTTAATGATGTTTTGTGTGTTCTATGTGCTATCTACTTTTCATTCCAATATGCCTTTACCTTGATCACGTAGATGCATTGAAATTCTGATACCAATGCCAGATGTCGTACCGGATGTCACGACATCACGCTTCAGAACATGCAGATTATGTTTGAGAGTATGAACAGATTAAACAAGTAAATAACACAAGAGAATTGTTAACCCAGTTCGGTGCAACGTCACCTACATCTGGGGGCTACCAAGCCAGGGAGGAAATCCACTAAAATAGTGTTAGTTCGAAGATCTAACAGCCACTGTTTACAACCTTCTCACCTAACCACTACCCGTGCAATCTCTACCTAAGAGCCACTCTTAGATATGAGAACCCCTCTCACTTCCTCTCAATCACACTCCCGTGTTTACAAATAAATCAAAGACACACCAGAGATTGCTCTCTGAACAAAAGAGATCAACTCTACACAACCTAAAGAGATCAACTCTACACAACCTAAAGAGATCAACTCTACACACTCAGGTCCAACACTTGAAGTTAGGATAACATCAAGGTGGCTCACAAAACACTCAAGTCCCAAAACTCACAAAATAACTCTTCAATCCCAGACTTGGTACAGAACTCGTGCAGCCTTCATGTTTATATAGCAGTGTGCGTTTCTGGGCTGCAACCGCTTGTGCTGGATGAGATCTATCATTCTTCTGAAAAAATCTGCACTTAAAGATCTAAAAGATACAGTTTGATCTTTTAGTTTTTATCTTTAATCTTTATTCCCTGAACGAACTCTTCTAGTTTGTAATTCAAACTTTAATTATCTTTTAATTCGTTCCTAAAGATAGATCGTCTAATCTCTTGCTAACTGCACAACAATCTGTTAAAGATATAACAAATTTATATGTCCAGTATTTTCGGGCCAGATGTCCTGGACATCGTATCCGACATCGTGGATCCTGCAGCTTCAGTTCTTCACTTGACTTTTATCTTGCCTTGTGCATTGTGCAGCAACTCCAGTATTTTCGAGCAGGATGTCCTGGACATTGTATCCGACATCGTGGATCCTGCAGCTTCAATTCTTCATTTGACATTTTGTCTTGCCTTGTGCATTGTGCAGCCCGATCTTATTCCTTGACATAACATTGGACATCATGTGCAGCAACTCCAGCTTTCCTTCATTGTCTAAGTGCTTATGTTTTAACAAAATCTTAGCCAATCTTTTAAAGCTTAGTAAAGCTAAGCACTAACAATCTCCCCCTTTGGCAAATTTTGTCTAAAACATACTTAGACACGTCCTGAGCAGGTACGAGTAGTTATGCAAGTGGGATCAGCAACTTTCATTATCAGAGTAATCAAGCACAGCGGAAATTCTGCAAGTTGCAAGTCGTTTCCAGGATGTCAAGACATCTCACGTGACATCAGCTTTCTGCTTCTGCTCCCCCTGTCTCCATGCTTACTGCAACATCTTCTATCAGCTACTAGCCTTTTCCAGGATGTCAAGACATCTCATGTGACATCCGTCATCATCAGCAGCAGCAGTCTCCCCCTCAGAATCATATACATACAACTCCCCCTCAAAATCATGAATCATGCATACATCGTATCCTACTACTCAGAATCATGCATAATACTACTATTGCATACATAGTATCCTACTACTCAAAATCATGCATAATACTATTACTCCCCCTTTTTAGACAGAATTTGACAAAAGTAGAATGCATGAACTTAAGGTGCAAATATTACAGACCAATAGCAAATCAATTGTTCAAGGGACATGCCCCTATAGCTAGTAAAAGTAAAAAGCAAAAATAAAGGTCTGATGGTCATGGGGTGGCTTCAGAATCATCATCATCTGATTCAGTATCCTCTGCTGCATCTTCCTCTTCCTCAGCTGCTTCTTCTTCTTCCTCAGCTGCTTTTTCTTCTTCCTCAGCTGCTTCTTCTTCTTCCTCAGCTGCTTCACCATCATCAATGCCACTGTCTGAGAGTCTCTTGATCAGGCGTTCCAGCTCCATCTTCTTCTCTGTGTTGGCTTTGATGGTGGCTTCCAGCACCTTGCATGTGTCCTTGAGTTCAGCAATCAAAGCATCCTTGGACACAGCACCTGAAGCAGCAGCTTTCCCTGATGTCGAGACAATGTCTGGGACATGTGTCCCCTCAAACAGTTTGTAATGCAGGGATAGAGGAGATTCTCTCTTCATCACAGAGTCAGTGTAGTTTAAAATATTGGGATGTTGACTCAACATAATGCCACACAATACAGTTGGGAAGGCAATGGGTAATTTGACAGCAAAGGATTCTGAATGCTTAACAGTTTGATCAAAAATATAGTTTCCAAAATTAAATTTGGACTTGGTTCCAACAGCATACAGAAATTTACCCAAACCTGTGGCAACAGTGGAAGTATGATTGGTGGGTACCCAGTTTGCAGCTCCAATCCTGTGCAGAATTGCATACTTCACACTTAGCTTCCCTGCAGAAAGCTTCCCTTTCTTTGGCCAATGCTGAACTTGTTTGGCAGTGATTTCCTTGGCAATTCGATGCTCAGAAACAGTAATGTCCACCACTCCATCTGTTGGTCTGCCTAGGTATTTGTTGATCACAGCTGGGGAGAATCTAACACATTTACCTCTGACAAACACTTTTTGATACTCATCACTCTTTCTGTTTGTTATGTCAGAGGGAATGTTGACAATGAATTCCCTGACTAGGCTTTCATAACAATCTCCCAACTTGATGACTGTTTTCAGCAGTCCAGCAGCCTTGATGAGGTCCATGATCTCCTTGCAATCCAAGGCATCTCTTCCCAGTTCTCTTTCCAAGGCAAGTCTGCGTTGATACACAAATTTCCACCTTTCAACATTGCCAATGGAGTGGAATGAAATGTTGTCCAATGGTGCATCAGGGACATTTCCAGGCACCTTTTTCCCTGATTTCTTGGCCCTCTTGATGTCGGGAACATCTAGTTCGACATCATCATCAGAATCAGATGAGGAAATTTCTTTCCTCTTCTTGGAAGGGATTGCAACTTTGCTCCATCTGGATGTGGTAGGAGTGATTGGAGTGCTCTTCTTCTGGGCCATAGTTTTGATACGTCCAGACCTAGTAATGGGGGTTTTTCCCTTTCTGCTTTGTAATCTTTCTGCAATGCCAGGTGCCAACTTGTTGGCAATGGGTTCCTCATCAGATTCTACTTCTTCTAGGTCAATGAGGTCACGTGGAGCAGGTTCTGGTGCCCTTGGTGCAGGGGTCTCCTCTGTGGCTTGATCCTCTTCCTCTGTTGATCCCTCTTTGCTGGATGAAGAGAGGACTTCAGCATTTGGGGTGGAAGATGTTGGAACATCTTTATCAGCATCAGGGACAGAAGCATTTTTCAGAATGCTACTCACAATACTGCGGATCTTCTTATCCATCTCCGTGTCTACTTCCCTAGGACTTGTTGCAAGGCTAGGGTTTTCAGAAATCTTCACTCCCTGTTGTCGTTTGGGAACCAATTTTTCAGGAACAGGGGCTGAACCAGGAATCATTTGTATGGGCTGGATATTGAATTCAGGTCGTTCCTGGTTTGATGGTGCTTTGGTGGATGAAGGAGATGATGGTACAGCGGGTGAACCAGGAGCTGAAGTTTCTGTTGGTGAGGTAGCCATGGAAGTGCAAAGCCTTTGGAATGATTTCGTAAATCTCTGAGAGCTGTTGGGGAATGCTGAAAACGAGATTACCACGAAAATATAAGTTTGAATGAGGAATGTAGAGGGACGTGTGAAGCAACGGTCGAATTTGATTTGGCTCAGTAGTGAACGTGCTATTAATGTTAAGTGAGACGTTTGAGCACGTTCAAATAGCAGTAGCTGCTATAATTCCTCTAGCAGACAAATGCCCAGCTTGCCCCTCAGTTTTTCAAACTGATTTGCATCCAATGCCTTTGTGAAAATATCTGCTATTTGTTCCTCAGTGTCAACATGCTCCAGTGTGATAACTTTATCATCAACAAGCTCTCTAATATAGTGATGTCTAATGTCAATGTGCTTGGTTCTGCTGTGTTGAACAGGATTTTTAGAAATATTAATAGCACTCATGTTGTCATAGTACAATGTCATGACATCTTGTTCGACATTGTACTCCTTCAGCATCTGCTTCATCCAAACTAGTTGTGAACAGCTGCTTCCTGCTGCAATATACTCTGCTTCAGCAGTAGATAGGGACACACAGTTTTGCTTCTTGCTGAACCATGAAATAAGATTGTTTCCCAAATAGAAACATCCACCAGAAGTGCTTTTTCTGTCATCTGCACTTCCAGCCCAATCAGCATCACAATACCCAACCAGCATTGAATCTGAACAATGACAGTACATAATCCCATAGTCACTGGTGCCATTTACATATTTCAGAATTCTCTTTACTTGATTCAAGTGACTTATCTTAGGATTGGCTTGATATCTTGCACAAACACCTACTGCATAGGTGATGTCAGGTCTGCTAGCTGTTAAATATAGTAAGCTCCCAATCATGCTTCTGTACAGACTTTGATCAACACTGGTGCCAGCTTCATCTTTTGACAGCTTCAAGTGGGTAGGTGCAGGTGTTCTTTTATGGCTGGCATTTTCCATCCCAAACTTCTTGACAATGTTCTTTGCATACTTGCTTTGTGAGAGGAATATGGAGTCTTCCATCTGCTTCACTTGGAGTCCCAGAAAATAAGTCAGCTCTCCAACAAGACTCATCTCAAATTCAGATTGCATCTGTTGGACAAAATGTCGAAGCATCTCATTCGACATCCCTCCAAACACAATGTCATCAACATATATCTGTGCTATCATCAAGTTATCAGCATCTTGTTTGACAAAGAGAGTCTTGTCAATTCCTCCCTTCCTATACCCTTGCTGAGTAAGGAACTCTGTTAGCCTTTCATACCAAGCTCTTGGAGCTTGCTTCAATCCATAGAGAGCCTTCTTGAGCCTGTATACATGATCTGGATGAGTTGGATCTACAAATCCCTTTGGCTGCTCCACATAGGCTTTTTCATTCAGGTATCCATTCAGAAACGCGCTCTTCACATCCATCTGGTACAGCTTGAATTTGAGGATGCAAGCTACACCAAGTAACAATCTGATGGACTCAAGTCTAGCAACTGGGGCAAAAGTTTCATCAAAGTCTACACCTTCAATCTGAGTGTAGCCTTGAGCAACAAGTCTGGCCTTGTTTCTGGTTATAACACCTTCTTCATTGGTTTTGTTCTTGAAGATCCACTTGGTGCCAATCACATTAGTTCCCTCGGGTCTAGGAACTAGCTCCCAGACTTCATTCCTTTTGAATTGCTCCAATTCTTCTTGCATAGCATTGATCCAGAACTCATCAGTCAGTGCCTCTTTCACATTCTTGGGCTCAATTTTGGAGACAAAACATGAGTTGGAGACAATCTCAATCTCCCTTGATCTTGTAGTGACTCCTCTGTTTGGATCTCCTATAATCAGCTCCTTGGGGTGCATCTTCTGGATTCTAATGGAGGGTCTCTTGTCAGGTTGGTTGATGTTTGGTTCATCTGTAGCAGAATCAGAGTTTTCTGCATTTTCTGCACTTTTAGCTGTATCTGCTACATTGTCTCCCGATGTTCTGACATCTTCTTCGACATCCTTCTTTCTTGCTGGAGTTAAATCATCAACAACCACATTGATGGATTCCATCACAGTTCTGGTTCTGGAGTTGAATACTCTATATGCTCTGCTGTTTGTAGAGTATCCCAGGAATATTCCTGCATCACTCTTGGGATCCATCTTTCTCCTTTGCTCTCTATCTGTCAAAATGTAACATGGACTTCCAAAGATGTGGAAGTGCTTGACAGTTGGCTTCCTCCCTTTCCAGATTTCATACAGTGTGGTTGGAGTCCCTCTTCTAAGTGTGACTCTGTTGTGGATGTAGCATGCTGTGTTCATGGCTTCAGCCCAGATATTATAGGGAAGTTCTTTGGCATGAAGCATGACCCTAGCAGCTTCTTGCAAAGTCCTGTTTTTCCTTTCAACTAGTAAGGTTCTATCAAAGAAGTAGTAAGGTTACATGGAATTCCTTCAAGTATTGTATCCGACAGGGATCCGAGGTTCACTTCGCGATTTTGGGCAAGTCTACATGAAGCATTGGGGACAAAGCTGAAGCTTAGTTCAGCTTATCATCCTCAAGCAGATGGTCAGACTGAACGAACCATTCAGACTCTAGAAGATCTACTTCGGGCGTGTATTATAGAGCAACAAGGAAGCTGGATGGATTGTTTGCCATTGATTGAATTTACTTACAACAATAGCTACCAAGCTAGTATTGGTATGGCTCCTTTTGAAGCTCTATATAGACGAAAGTGCAAAACTCCTATTTGTTGGTATGATGATGGAGAAGCTGTACTTCTTGGACCTAAAATGCTACAACAGATTAACGAACAAGTGAAATTGATTCGAGAGAAGATAAAAGCATCTCAGGATACGCAGAAGAGCTATTATGATAGAAGGAGGAAACCACTAGATTTTCAGGAAGGAGAACATGTGTTTTTGAAGGTTTCTCCTGTAACCGGAGTCGGAAGAGCTCTCAAATCTAGGAAGTTGAGCCCAAGTATCTAGGTCCGTATCAGATTTTGAAGAAGGTGGGGCCTGTAGCTTATCAAATCGCCCTACCTCCGAGTTTATCGAATTTGCATCCTGTGTTCCATGTCTCTCAACTGAGACGGTACAACCCGGATCCATCACATATACTTGTAGTGGACAAGGTACAGGTGAAGGATAACCTCACCTATAAAGCACAACCTCAGAAGATCACTGACCGAAGAATGAAGTCACTAAGAGGGAAGGAGATCGTGTTGGTGAAGGTTCAGTGGGGACCCGATGAGGGTGATTCAACATGGGAGTTAGAGGATAGGGTGAGAGAATTGTACCCAAGTTTGTTCATAGAGTAGTTAATTTCGGGGACGAAATTCCTTAAAGGGTGGGAGTATTGTGACATCCTGGAAATTTCTACCCGGAATTTTTTTAAACAGTGCATTTTGGATGGTTATATATATATATATATATATATATATATATATATATATATATATATATATGAGTATTATTCAGTGTATGTATATATGTATATACTCCTGGTAGAAGTAAGTATATTGGGGGAAAGATACGCGGATTAGGCTAATTAACGAAGAGAAATCCATAATTGGATGGTAATAGGTTAATTCTCCATTAATTAGTCTAAAAATCACCGTTTCACGTGCAACTTAAAATTTAACAAAACCAACCTCTGCACCACACTCGGGGTTTTATTCTAAGCGTTTTAATATATATACTGCCTACTTTCGAAAACTGGCCCCGACGGGCGTAGAGAAACGTGAGGGACTGGAACCAGAGAAACGGCATGCAAACCGAGGCAGGATTTTCGGCATCTGAGGCAGACTCTACGGAGGATAGTGGCCCTGGAGAGATGGCGATTAGTGGAGGCTCTTCATCATAGTAGACAACTCATTGGACAAGTTTTATATACTTTTTGAGGGTGGGTGTATCTAGGACCAACTGTTAGGTTTACTCTTTTGTTTTTGTATGGGTAGACCTATTGTATAGGAATTTGATGATTGTATACATGTGGCTGAAGCCACCACAGTGGACACCTTTGCTCTGGATGACACTATGTATTTTGCAAAACTCCCATATTTTGGACAGCTTTAAATGATGAATGCACTTATGTTTAATCTTGTTATTTGAAAAGAAAGCATTAGCAAACTTTATTTGCAAAGGAGTTTACCGACCGTATTTTATTTTATTGTTTTCACGTGACGACCTAAAGTAATGGCTGGCATACCTTTCCTTTTAAAAAGCAAAATATTTTAGATGTTATGCGTGATCAGAAAGAAATGACTCCGAATAGAGTTGTGAACTGGCCATTCAGAACTCCATGGCAATGATTTTCCTTCTGAACTTAATTACTGTGAAATAGAGAAAGAAACGGAAAAGAAAAAAAAATTTCCCATGGTTTTTGTTATTTAAATCATTACTAATAAACCAGTCATTATTTTGGGGACGCCACAATTGGTGGTATCAGAGAAAAAGTTGGATTCTAGTGAACCTGTTTATGGTCTTGCTGTGTGAATGCTGTGTATCTCTGAAACTGGGAAGTAGGTTTCGGGGAGTGACGTTGAGTCACACATTGTGTGTATTTCTACCTTCTTGTCTTAAGCATGAATGTGCTATTAATTCAGTAGGATTGTTGTGTGTATATATGTGTATATGTATAGAGAGAAGGATATTCTTGTAACTGTCATAGCCTGTGTGGTACACTCTCTCAGTAGGATTTCTTGGATACTAATAGTTTTCCTACAGGATAGGTATGGCAGGACGTGGTAGGGATCAGAACCGTGACGTCCTCGACCGCATCACAACTGTGCTGGAAACTCTAGTGCAGGAACGTGATGTGGAGCCGGCGGAGTATCGGGGACTCATGGCTTTCCGTAAGAACCACCCGCCAAAGTTCAGTGGGGACTATGATCTGGAAGGTGCTAGGTTGTGGTTGGCTGAGACAGAAAAGATTTTCGAGGCGATGGGTTGCCTCGAGGAGCATAAGGTCCCTTATGCGACATTTATGCTCCAAGGAGAGGCCGAGAATTGGTGGAAGTTCGTGAAGCCTTCATTTGCGACACCTGGAGGCGTGATTCCTTGGAATGCCTTCAAGGACAAATTTCTGGAAAATTACTTTCCACGAGATCTCAAGAAGCGGAAGGCGAGGGAATTTCTGGATTTGAAACAGGGAAGCATGTCTGTTGGGGAGTACACGGCCAAGTTTAATGAGCTTCTACAGTATTGGCCTCAATACCAAGATGCTCGGAATGAGGAAGATTTATGTGCTCAGTTTGAGAATGGGCTTCGCTTGGAGATTCAACAGGCGGTTAGTTATATGCAGATCACGGATTTTAATCAGCTGGTGACAAAGTGCAGGATTTTTTAGGACAAGATGAAGGAGAGGCAAGCTAGAGGCGTTGGAGGACCACAGAGAAACCATCCTTTTAGAGGAAATAGTAATAAGAGGATGAAGCCGTATGCTAGTAACAAGGGGAAACAACCTATGGCTACCTCCAATATGAGCCAGTCAAGGGGGATTGGGGTACAGTGTTTTCAGTGTAGGGGACCGCATCTTAAGAGGAATTGCCCACAGCTCCCGCAGACACAGGAGAGTCGTTGTTATGTTTGTGGCAAGGTGGGCCATTATGCTCGAGAATGTAGGGTGACCGGGAGACCGACGGTAACCGCCAATTCCAACACCGTCAATCGTGGACCTGCTAATTCCACAAGGAGCGGTAATGTTAGCAACAACAACAACACTAGTGGTGGAAGACCAAAAGTACCCTCCCAGGTATTTGCTATGAGCGGTTCAGAAGCGGCTGCCTCCGACGATTTGATACGGGGTAAGTGTTTGATTGCTGATAAACTACTAGATGTACTTTATGATTTGGGTGCCACACATTATTTCATATCTCATGCATGTGTGGAGAGGTTGGGGTTATGTGCGACGGAGTTACCATATGATATGGTGGTGTCTACTCCGACAAACGAGCCTGTAACCACCTCTCGGGTGTGTTTGAAGTGTCCTATAATTGTTGAGGCTCGATCTTTTACGGTGGATTTGATTTGCCTACCTTTATCTCATCTAGATGTGATCTTGGGGATGGATTGGTTGTCTGCTAACCATATATTTCTAGACTGCAAGGAGAAGATGCTAGTATTTGGTGGAGATGTGGTTCCAAATGAACCATTGAAAGAGGATGCGGCCAACGATGGAACGAGGGATGTTCGAACTTACATGGTGTTATTCTCTATGAATGTGGAAGGGGACACTGAAGTTAGTAGTATACCGGTGGTGTCGAAATTTCCAGAAGTTTTTCCTGACGACATTTGTGAATTACCACCTGAGAGAGAAGTGGAATTCATTATTGACTTGGTGCCTGGGGCGAATCCAGTGTCGATCGTGCCCTATAGAATGTCTCCGGTAGAACTAGCAAAGGTGAAGGCACAAGTGCAGGATCTCTTAAGCAAACAATTTGTTCGCCCAAGTGCATCACCGTGGGGAGCGCCGGTCTTATTGGTTTAAAAGAAGGATGGAAGTATGAGAATGTGTGTAGACTACCGGCAGTTAAACAAGGTCACTATCAAGAACAAATATCCTCTACCAAGAATAGATGATTTGATTGACCAATTGAGGGGAGCAATGGTATTTTCGAAGATAGATTTGCGATCGGGGTATCATCAAATCCGAGTTAAGAAGGAAGATATCCCAAAGACTGTGTTTCGGACTCGGTATGGGTACTACGAGTATTTAGTCATGCCATTTGGAGTGACTAATGCTCCGGCTATTTTCATGGACCATATGAACCGTATATTCCATGATTACCTAGATCAGTTCGTGGTTGTATTCATTGATGATATCCTAGTGTATTCAAGGAATAAGGAGGAGCACAAGAAGCACTTGAGGATTGTGTTGCATATCCTGAGGGATAGGAAATTGTTCGCCAAATTGTAGAAATGTGAATTTTGGTTGGAGAAAGTGCAGTTCTTGGGGCACGTGATTTCTAAAGACGGGGTTGCGGTGGATCCGAACAAGGTGGAGTCGGTTATGGAGTGGCAACAACCGACAACTCCAACAAAAGTTCGAAGTTTCTTGGGATTGGCTGGCTATTATAGAAAATTCATTGAGGGATTTTCTAAATTGGCATTGCCCCTAACTAAGTTGACTCGTAAGAATGAGAAGTTTGTCTGGAATGAGAGGTGTGATCAGAGTTTCCAAGAGTTGAAGAGGCGGTTGACAACAGCTCCAGTGTTAGTTTTGCCCGACCCTAAGAGACCATTCGAAGTGTATTGTGATGCAAGCGGGCAAGGCCTGGGGTGTGTGTTAATGCAAGAGGGAAGAGTGGTGGCTTATGCTTCACGTCAATTACGTCCTCATGAAGTTAACTATCCGACCCATGACTTGGAACTAGCAGCGGTGGTCTTTGCTTTAAAGATTTGGAGGAATTATTTATACGGTACTCATTTTGAAGTTTTCAGTGACCACAAGAGTCTCAAATACTTGTTCGATCAGAAGGAACTCAATATGAGGCAACGAAGATGGATGGAGTTTCTCAAGGATTATGATTTTGGACTTTCCTACCATCCAGGAAAGGCTAATGTAGTAGCCAACACGCTAAGCCGGAAGTCCTTACATGTTGCGACTATGATGAGTTTGGAGCATAGATTGATAGAAGAGTTTCGAGATCTGAATCTAGCAATCGAGATGCGACCCTATGTATTTTGCAAAACTCCCATATTTTGGACAGCTTTAAATGATGAATGCACTTATGTTTAATCTTGTTATTTGAAAAGAAAGCATTAGCAAACTTTATTTGCAAAGGAGTTTACCGACCGTATTTTTTTTTATTGTTTTCACGTGACGACCTAAAGTAATGGCTGGCATACCTTTCCATTGAAAAAGCAAAATATTTTAGATGTTATGCGTGATCAGAAAGAAATGACTCCGAATAGAGTTGTGAACTGGCCATTCAGGACTCCATGGCGATGATTTTCCTTCTGAACTTAATTACTGTGAAATAGAGAAAGAGACGGAAAAGAAAAAAAAAATCCCATGGTTTTTGTTATTTAAATCATTACTAATAAACCAGTCATTATTTTGGGGATGCCACAGGTGTCCTCTTTGTTAACAAAACCAGTAGCAGAGTTTCCTTAAGGTACCTACAAGTTTTACGTGACTTTGAACAGTGTAGCACATATGCGTGGGGACCTGTCGTGCTTGCATATTTATATAGAGAGATGTGCAGCGCCACCGATTACAAAGTTAAATTAATCGGAGGTATGTGCATCTTAATCCAAATGTGGGCATGGGAACGATGCATGACTTTGGCTCCAAAGAGGACGCCTCTCGTCATAGAAAATAAACCACTGGGACACAGGTTTGTTGTTTAAAAAATTAGAATTGAATTGAAAATATTTAATGATGGAACATGTTGACAATGATGATTTAATTTTTATGGTAGCTGGCTACGACGTGGAAATCAGCATATTGGCAATGATGATCTTAGACTTTTCCGTCGAAAATTGGACCTGATGAAACGACATGAGGTAAGAACATCATAATGTATTGGTTAAATGAAATGTTAATATGTTATGTTTGACTGAAAATTGACAAGTGTGTTGTTATATGCAGTTTGTCTGGGAGCCATACACACCAACTATGATGGCAGCGTTGCCTCCAATATGTGTGGTTGGAAGTGTAGCCTAGTTCGCGGTGGTGCCACTGATTTGTTTCCATGTTGTTGAGTGGCACCAACCCGATAGAGTTTTACGACAATTTGGATTGCAACAACCTATTCCCGGGTGTCCTTCGCAACCACAGAATCTCCATGGCATAACGCTCAAAGGCAAACAAGATGAGAATTGGTTCCACCTGTTGGCCCCAATGATTAGTCAGTGGAACAATCGAGCAGAGTTTAGGGTCGATGTTTATCCTCGACAGGAGGGCCTACTGGGTTTTAACTCGGACTACATGGTGTGGTATAGGCGTAAAACAAAGATGTTTGTCGACCCAAACAACGCAAACACAATTGCATTGGTATTTTTTTTTTCAATGTTTAACTTCTAATTATTTTCTTAAGCATGAGCATTAATTTGTTGACGCTAATAATTGCAGGGTGACGTTGTGGAGACTCTACAGTATATGGTGTCACCACAAGGGAGGAACACATGGACAATTGATGATCTCGTGCCTTATGTGGATAAGTTAGCAATTATATCAGAAGAACAAGAGAGAATCATTGAGCCAGTGTCACATGGTCCAGCATCAGAGCGTGAATTCCCAGCACAAGAGTTTCACATTCTTCAGTCAAGTGTTGAAACTTGGGGCATAGGCAGACGAAGGGAGCCTGTTGAAGTGGAACAATATTCCCAACAAATGATGGAGTGTGGTCATGGAATGTATTACATGCCAGCGACATTTTCCGAATATCCTTCACAGATGTATCAATATCCTTTTGAAGGTCATCACACTGATACTTCTGCGAGCGAACATTCGTTCGGTGGTGTTGCAGAAACACAACCTAATTTTTCATGGCCCACTATGACTCCTTCACAGCAGCACGATGCCCCCATGGCAACACCTAACGCCCGATTTGCTCCGCAATGGAATGTACCCGGAGCAATACCTGATATGGGCAACTTATTAGGTGTTAATTTGCGTAAGGAGTTTTCTGCTGAGGCTGAGCAAGCAGAAGAGGGGAGACAACGTGGCAGAAGAAATCCTGATCGTCAAGCGCGAAGATAGGATCGACCATGTGGCACATCCTCACGACATCACGGACACCATAATGACTGATTTTGATGTCTCTGTGTAAATTTGTTGTTGTTTGTAAGACATTTGATTTTGACAGTTAATGTATCGCATCTCATTTATTATGGCTTACTAATGTATAGAGTTTATGTGGTGCATCAAACTATAATAATAAACAAAGTTTAAAAATAAAACTAAAGTTGACAAACGAAAAATAAGTAGTTTTAGTAACTAAATCTAAACTAAAATAGGGGTTAGGGTTTTAGGGTTTAGGTTAGGTTGAGGACTTAGGGGGTTATGGATTTGGGTTTTAGGGTTAGGGGTTATAGTTAGGGTTTAGGTTTAGGGTTAGGGCTTAGGGGTTTAATGCTTAGGGTTTTAGGGGTAGGGGGTAGGGCTGGGTTTTATGGTTAGGTTTAGGGTTTTAAGGTTGATGGCTTAGGGGTGTAGGGTTAGGGGTTATGGTTAGGGTTAGGTTTAGGGTTAGAGCTTATGGGTTTAATGCTTAGGGTTTTAGGGTTAGGGGGTAGGGTTGGGTTTTATGGTTAGAGTTTAGGGTATAGGGATTAGGGTTATGGATGTTTTGGGGTAGGGTTTAGGTGTTTGGGGTAGGGTTAGGGTTTAGGACTTAGGTTTTAAGGCTTAGGGGTTTGGATTATAGGTTAGGGGTTATGGGTTAGGGTTTAGGGCTTAGGGTTTACGAGTAGGGTTTAGGGTTACGGTTTATGATTATGTTTTTAACTAACGAATTCATTGAACCCCAAAAATAGCTAATGTACACAAACCAAAATAAGTTATGTTTTTAACTAACAAATTTATTCAACCCCACAAATTCAATACATTGAAGAGAACTTAAACAAATACAAGTCACTTGACTAACATACATAAATCAACGAGTTGAACAACTCCCACGCTCAGATTGCATTGGACATCGACGCCTATTATGCGCTTCGGCTCCACATCTACTGCATTTTTGTCAGTGCTCAGAGGGTTCGACCCAATCCATCTCATTCCTTATCCTTGTTGATTTAGGCCGACCTTTCGCACGAATTGTTGTTGGGTTAGGGATAAGTGTCCATGCGTCATTAGAAGGAGGAATAGCCGCTTCATTCCCAAGAGGCCACCATTGTGCGGAGTAAGCTTTTACGATGTGCTCATTTGTATAAACAACATCTATATATTGGTAGTAGTTCAGGCTCATGTAACCACAAGCTGCAATAATATGTGAACATGGATAGTGAAGCGCAGAATACCTTCCGCATTGACAATAATGACCATTCAAGTTAACTGCCCACTTTTGTCCGCCACGTTGTGTAATAGGATTGAAGGTCTCCTCAACTTCAAACCTTGTGGAGTGGATGTCATACACGCGAACGATGTGCGAACAAGCTTGTTCTTGATTTTTTCGAAGTTCTTTAACAAGCTTTGAACAATATACTTCCCTTCATTTAACTGTCTCGGGGCTTGGTGGCCACCCTCAACAAAGTACTTTCGACACCTACTGTACGTTGATTTGACCAATGCTGTTATGGGAATTTTGCGACAATCCTTCAAAACCTTATTGATACATTCTGAGAGGTTGGTTGTCATGTGGCCATATCGATGTCCTTCTCTATCATAAGCCATCGTCCATTTCTCCTTTGAAATGCGATCAATCCATGTTGCTATGGCTGGACTCAATTCACGAAATTTTTCTAAATTTTGATCAAAAATGTGCTTGCAAGGAGTGTAGGCTGCGTAAAATTAGTTATGAATAACAATTTTAAGTATATATGAAAGTTAAATAAACGTCACCATCAAATATGAAATCTTACCCAACTTCTTCAACATTTCTTTTTGTTTGGCATTATTGAATTTTCGATTGAAGTTGCTTGCTATGTGTCGCACGCAGTAGACATGATAACCGTGGGGAGGTTGCCAACCAAGTGCTTTGTTAGCGACAGCGGACTTTATACTCGCGTGTCGATCAGATATTAGACAAATACCATTTTTATCTGTGACGTGTTCACGCAAGTGTGCCAAAAACCATGACCACGATGTCAACGTCTCACCTTCAGCCACCGCGAATGCTAGAGGAAGGACACCACCATTTCCATCTTGTGATGTGGCCATTAAGAGGGTCCCACGGTATTTGTCATACAAATGTGTGTCGTCAACTTGTATGATTGGCTTACAGTACTTGAAAGGCTCTTTACATTGGCCAAAAGTCCAAAAAACTCTATGAAACTGACAGTGTTCGCGACTAACTGTATTCCCAACGATAAAATCGTCATGTAGTACTTGAAAATATGATCCAAGAGAATGATTTTGCATGTGTGTTAGCCACGACGAAAGTTTCGCATATGACTCATCCCAATCGCCATATTCAATTGCAATGGCTTTCTATTTCGTCAACCACGTTTTTTTGTACGACACCTTGTACGCAAATTCACTATTAATCCTCTCTTGAATCAAAGAAATTTTTATTGACGGATCTTCTCTGATCATGCCTATCAATAACATAACAAAATTCAAATGACAATTAACAAAAAATGAACATAATATGAACATAAAATACGTACCTACTACACAAGTGGCAATTAAATCTGAATCAAGTTTCTCGTGATCTTGTGTCATGATCATATTTAGACATGTGTGTGGTCCACCCCATTGTGTGACTTTCCACGTATCTGTTTTTTTAGATAAAATTGCCCTCATATAGAAAGGGCAAGGACACTCTGCATTTTTATTCAAGCAACAAACCACATACTTGTTCGATTTGCTATCAACAACTTTGAAACTTTGATGCACCTTCATAACATATTGTTTGACTGCATTTTTGACGGCATCTTTACTATCAAATTCCATGCCGACATATAATTCTTGGCCAACATTAAAGGTCAACAGCATCTCCAAACCACAAATGTCCTCCTCATCAGGATAACTCCAGTTGATATTGTTATAATGTAAAGCATCATTCCAAAATGGATTTTCAATTCATTGTGCACCTAATAGTTCAAAATAAAAAATCAAATAATACTTATTTAGCATTAAATACAATTGTCATCAAATAATAAATATATTGTCTAATTTTTTTATACAACAAATTATACCTTCTGCTGGGTGAACAATTCTTATTGGTTGAGGAATGTCGGTGACTTCATTGTCTGTATCAGATATACCGTCAAGACTGTCATCTTCGTCTAAAGACTCTTCAACGTATGAGTTAGACACAAGATAATCATCGTCATCATCATCATCGTCTTCGTCAATATGTAAATTGCTCAAATTTGTTGTCGGTTGTGTCTCATCATTAGATAAATAATGTCCACATGATGTAAGCGAATTTGCAGAATGAAACATTGAACCACCAGCCACATCCTTTTCTATGTACAATTCCAGAACTGACATTTGGTCTTGTTGTTTAAAACTTTCCAGCATCGTTTCAACGTCTTCGTCATCACAAATTTGCAAGGCAATATATTTTCCTGACACTAAAAATCTACAGCTGATAGCAGAAATAATTTCATTATTTTGTAACTTTACCTTATCTCCAATTTTTTCCTTCAAAGCATTGAAACTAAATCCACATTTAATCTGAATCGCTTTTTTACTGCCTTCAAATATTACATCATCATTATCTTCATATACCCTTCCATTGAAATACAATACTGTTATAACCGAATTCATCGTGTACCTACAAAAACAAAATTTTAACACGTCAAATAAATTATCAAATGGGTATCACAAAAAGTCATTACTGGAACTTCAAAATAAAACTTTATTTTAAATAAAAATTTAACTTCAATCAATTTCACATTAAGACACTTTAAAAACATTAACGATTTCAATGTAGTAATTTTAAACTAATCAAGATGTAATCAAAATTATTAACTTTAAACAAATTTCACATCAACACACTTAAATAACACAAACAATTTTATAAAAATTTAAATCCAAACTAATAAAATGTAATCACAAAAGGTCCCTTTATTGGAACTTCACATTCAATTTCTCTTTTAAAAAAAATTAATTGACTTCAAATTAATTTCATTGGACACACATAAAAAAAATGAACAATTTCAAGATACTAATTTTTACCACAAAATAAAATAATTCATGAACGAAGTTAGTAGTAAAAATAATTAATCTTAACAATAATAACTTCAAAATGAAAATAGGTAATTACAAAATTACTACAAATATATTAAATTAAATATGATACAAGAAACAACAAAACATCATCAAATAACACTTTCAACTTGAACGCTTATCAATTTTTAACACAAAAAAATGAACCTAATCTAATTAAAAAAATACTACAACTTCATATTAAAATAAATTTCATACTCAAAATACTTTCTTCAAATAAATATGATCTACTAATTTTTTTAAATGAAAGTTGAAACGTTCATCAATTATTAACACACTAATAAATCATTAACACCAACCTAATCTAATTAAAAAAATACTACAAAATTCATATTCAAAATATTTTATTTTCACTGATAAAATTTTCTTCAAAGAAACATTATTACATAATTTTTCTTTTATTTTAGACATTTAAGCACACACTAACAAGCTTATTAAATATAACAAACTAATTTAATTTTTATAAAAAATACTTCAAGATAAATCTTTATTCCAACCTAACAAAATAACTTACAAAAAAAATTGATATCACAGAAATTTTCAAACCCACGAAAGCAAAAACGAAAGCAACTGCTGCAAGCGAAAACAGCTGAAAAAAATGGTGAAGGAGGAGGCGTATTTAAACACCCTAAAACGCCAACCTCATTTGCGCCATATTCTACCCTCAAATGCCAACCCCATTTGCGCTTCCAGACCCTCACTGCTCTTGCCTGCCAAAGCTGCTCCTGGTCTACCAAAGTTGTTGTCCTTGCTGCAAAGGTAAAACGCCAGTTTGACTGGCACCTTCACTCTCCCATGCAGAACGCGTCAGTGCTCCTTGCGCCTCCCTCACCACGTAAGCAGAAGGGCAACGCGCTACTGCTACTGGCGTCTCCGAGGCCATGTGGCAGCTCCTACGCAGAAGCACCAATGGTGGTGGCGCCATGCATGGCCTTCACGTAGAAAAACTGCACCTGCCAAGAATAAGTTTCAAAAGAACCCCATTTGGGGAATTAGTTTGTAAAAAAGCACCATTTGAGGGGTTTTGCCGGCTGATGCAATCCTACCCCCCAATGGCATTGGATAAAGACTCCAAGTAGATTGGGCCAGAGATCCACGGGAAGGCCCTAGGGTTCTCATGAGCCTTAGGGTAGATTTCAAACCCATGGGCTAAGTATGAGCCCACTTATCTTTGTAAATATTAGAATAGGTTTTTCCTTCGTTTGGGCCTTGTATTTTGGCCATTCTAGTAGTATAGGATTTTAGCCTTGTATTTCGAGGCATGCTGAGTAGTCTTTGTAGTAGGGACTTTTTTGTTTTTCATGAATTTTGTCATGGGGGTGAGCTTAGCTATTATAGGGGGTGTGTAGCTAAGCTCTAGCTTCTCATCTCAAGGAGGTGATCTTAGCTATTAGAAAGGTGTGTGCAGCTAAGCTCTAGCTTCTTTAGGAATCTTCTCAAGGAAGCTTCTCAAGGAGGTGAGCTTAGTTATGAGAGGGGTGTGTGTAGCTAAGCTCTAGCTTTCCAAGGAAGTTTTCTCAAAGAAGCTTCTCAAGGAAGTTTTCTAAATAAAGCTTCTCAAGGAAGTTACCTAGTCTATAAATAGAAGCATGTGTAACATTTATTGTAACTTTGATGAATGAGAGTCTTGTGAGACATACTTCAAAGTTCCACTTCTCTCCCTCTTTTATTCCTTCAATTTCGTGCTCCCCCCTCTCTCTTTCTCTCCCTCTTTCTTTTTCTCCATTGAAGCATCCTTCCAAGCTTCTTTTCCAAGGCTCATCATGGTGGTGAAGCACCTTCTTCCATGGCTTATTACCTAGTGGATGGCACCTCCTTTCACCTTTTCTCCTTTGTCTTTCGCTGCATCTCCATGGTGGAAAATCACCATTAAAGGACCTCATTGAAGCTCAAAGATCCAGCCTCCATCAAAGCCCCACAAGCAAGCTTCCATCAATGGCTGCACCTGATTTCACTTATGAAAGATCGTGCATTCAATATCCTGATGAGGGTGTTCCATATGTTCTTAAGACTGGACTAATACATTTGCTGCCCAAGTTTCATGGTCTTGCAGGTGAAGATCCTCATAAGCATCTTAAGGAGTTCCATATTGTTTGTTTCACCATGACGCCCCCAGATGACCAGGAAGATCATATCTTTTTAAAGGCTTTTCCTCATTCTCTAGAGGGAGTGGCAAAAGATTGGCTGTACTACCTTGCTCCCAGGTCCATTTTCAGCAGGGATGACCTTACGAGGGTGTTCTTGGAGAAATTCTTCCCTGCATCTAGGACCATTTCCATCAGAAAAGACATTTCAGGCATCAGGCAACTTAGTGGAGAGAGCTTGTATGAGTATTGGGAAAGATTCAAGAAATTGTGTGCAAGCTGCCCTCACCACCAGATTTCTGAGCAACTCCTTCTTCAATATTTCTATGAGGGACTTAGCAACATGGAGAGGAGTATGATTGATGTTGCCAATGGTGGAGCTCTTGGTGATATGACCCCTGCTGAGGCTAGGAATTTGATTGAGAAGATGGCTTCCAACTCCCAACAATTCAGTGCAAGAAATGATGCTATTGTCCTTAGAAGAGTCTATGAAGTGGCCATGGATTCATCTTCATCTATTGAAAATAAAAAGCTTGAGGGAAAACTTGATGCCTTGGTCAACCTAGTAACTCAGCTTGCCATGAATAAGAAATTTGCACCTGTTGCAAGAGTCTGTGGTCTATGTTCTTCTGCAGATCACCATAAAGATCTTTGTCCTTCTTTGCAGCAATCTAGAGTCAATGAGCAACCTGAAGCTTATGCCGCAAACATTTATAATAGACCCCCTCAGCAGCAAAACCAACAACAGCAGAATAATTATGATCTTTTAAGAAACAGATACAACCCAGGTTGGAGAAATCATCCAAATCTAAGATGGGCAAGTCCTCCACAACAACAACAGCATGTCCCTCATTTCCAGAATGCTGCTGGTCCAAGCAAGCCATATGTTCAGCAGTCACAACAAAGGCAACAAGCAACTGAGGCTCCTCCCCAACCTTCCTTAGTGGAGTTAGTAAGGCAAATGACCATCCAGAATATGCAATTTCAGCAAGAGACAAGAGCCTCCATTCAGAGTCTGACAAATCAGATGGGGCAGATGGATACTCAATTGAACTAAGCTCAGTCCCAAAATTCTGACAAATTGCCTTCACAGAATATGCAGAATCCGAAAAATGTAAGTGCCATCACCTTGAGGTCTGGCAACCAAATTCAAGTGCCTCCACTAGTAGCAGCACCTGCACCTGAACCTGTCAAGCTTCATTCTAAACCTGAAAAAGAAGATGAGATAGTTGCACAAAAGAGGAAGCTTCCTGATCAGGGAGCTAACAAAAATTTTCATGCAGGTGGACCTTCTTCTAGTAGCTTTGACTTGTAGCAGCCTCCTATCCCTCTTCCATTTCCACCTAGAGAAATTCCAAACAAAAAGATGTAAGAAGCGGAAAAGAAGATCTTGGAGACCTTCAAGAAAGTAGAGGTGAACATACCTCTACTAGATGCCATCAAGCAGATTCCAAGATATGCCAAGTTTCTAAAGGAGTTGTGCACCCACAAAAGGAAGCTCAAAGGCAATGAAAGGATTAGCATGGGCAGAAATGTGTCAGCATTGATAGGTAAATTTGTTCCTCACATTCCTCAGAAATGTAAGGACCCAAGAACTTTTTGTATACCTTGCATTATTGGGAACAGTAAATTTGAGAATGCCATGCTAGATCTCGGAGCATCAGTTAGTGTCATGCCTCTGTCCATTTTCAATTCTTTATCTCTTAGACCATTGGAATCTACAAATGTGGTGATTCATTTGGCAAATAGAAGTGTTGCTTACCCCGTAGGTTTCATAGAGGATGTGCTAGTTCGAGTTGGTGAACTTATTTTTCCTGTTGATTTTTATGTTCTTAATATGGAAGAGGGATTTTCCCATGGTTCAGTTCCAATTATTTTAGGCAGGCCATTTATGAAAACAGCCCGAACCAAGATAGATGTTTATGCTGGCACATTTTCTATGGAATTTGGTGATATTGTTGTTCATTTTAACATTCTTGATGCCATGAAACATCCATCTGAGGATCATTCTATTTTTCGTGCTGAGATAATTGATCAGATTGTTGATGATTATATGTTTGATTTTGATTCTGTTCTTCATGGTAGGAAACATCCATTTTTATATGACCTGCATACTTGTCATTCCTTATGCATTGAATCTGAATCTGAGTTTGAATTTGATACTGTATCTGATTTTTATGCTGAGAATGAATCTAAATTTGAGTCTGGTTCTGATTTTCTAGGTGTTGTACCTCTTGATGTTGATTTTTTAGAGTCAGAATACACTAACCATGTTGCAGAAAGTACATATATTTTTGACTTGCTTTATGAGGTACAGGCTAGGGAATCTTCTTCTTCTCATACCCTGGTTCCTCCCACTGTTCAACCACCACCCACACCAGAGTTGAAGCCTTTTCCAGTGATCATCTCTGCCTCCCTTGCTGCTGAGCAAGAGGAGAAGTTGTTGCTAGTTCTCAAGAACCACAAGAAAGCCATTGGATGGACTTTAGCAGACATTCATGGTATTAGCCCATCTACCTGCATGCATAGGATACTTTTAGAGGATGGAGCTAAGCCAGTGAGGTAGCCACAGCGGCGGCTCAACCCCGTCATTCTAGATGTGGTGAGAAAGGAAGTGACCAAGCTCTTACAAGCTGGAATCATCTACCCCATTTCTGACAGCTAGTGGGTGAGTCCAGTCCAAGTGGTTCCTAAGATGACAGGCCTCACAGTGATTAAGAATGAAAGGGATGAGTTTATCCCCACAATAGTGCAGAACAGTTGGTGAGTCTGCATTGATTATAGGAGGCTCACCCAGGTAACCAGAAAAGATCATTTTCCCTTGCCTTTCATTGATCAAATGCTTGAGCGCTTGGCAGGTAAGTCCCATTACTGTTTTCTTGATGGTTTTTCTGGTTATTTACAAATTCATATTGCTCCTCAGGATTAAGAAAAGACCACATTC